>NW_022196891.1:83491153-83495428 GCF_008632895.1 Mastomys coucha
TATGAAATTAAGGTCAGCTTGGGCTACAAAGTGAGGCCCTGTGTCACAAAACAAAAGGAATTTCTTTGAAGTTTATACATCCTGTCAATGTGCTTGGCTTTGGGTTAGGCTTGGCAGTTTTCTGTGGTCAGGGGTACTTCAGGGTAGATACTTAATAAAGTGGATGAGACTAAAAACAGGGCAAGTTTCCTTTGAGCCCCGTGCCCAGTCTCCCCCCTCAAAGGAAGGTGACTTCTTTTTGGTTGGTGGTATTTATTTATTTATTTTAGTTGTTTGTTTTTAAATTTTATGTGTATGAGTGTTATTTTCTGCATGTACCTAAGTGTGCTGAAGGCGTGGCTGGTGCCCATGGAGGCCAGGAGAGGAGTGCCAGGTCATTTAGGATTGGAGTTTGAGACTGTTGTCCATGTGGGTTCTGGGAAGTGAAGCCATGGCATCCGCGAGAGTGGCGAGTGCTCTGGATGGCTGAATCACCTCCTCGGGATTTTACTTTAGACTTTGTTGGCCCCAAAGTGAAACGGATCCTGGTACGTCATGTCGTAGGTGCTTCATGACACATAACAGGCTACCTTGTGTTAGACATTAGTCCTCAGTGTAAACTCATTGGGCTAATGTTTCTTATTTGGTGCTTACAGTATCAATGTATTTCAGTTCTGAAGAGCTTTCCGTTGTAAAATACCTTGCCTCTGACAAGATTAATTCAAATATGTCTAAATAACTAAAAGCAAGCACGTCACTTACAAACACTTGTGAATGTTACCTTTCTCTCAGCCTGGCTCCATCCTCCCCAGTCCCCAAAATTTCCTGAAAAGAAAATAATAATAATAATAATAATAGCAATAATAATAGCAACAATAATAGTAATAATAATAACAATAAAGTGTCACCAGTGGAGAAAATGCCCAACTAAGGAATGACTGTATACTGAAGTCACAAGGCTCCAGGGAAAATTACTGAAACCTGGGAGTGAAATCAAGCTCTGCTCACTCTATAGAAGGGTTTCTGACACTTTTGCGGCTGACCCAGCTTCAGCGAAATTGTAAATAATGGGATGTATTGTTGCTGGTGTTTTTAAAAATAAGCCGTTGTTCTAACGCTGACTTCTCTATCAAAAAAGTTTTAAGCAGAAAGTCATTGGCCACACCTCCACTTCCTTGTTTGAAACCACATTCCGACTTTCCTCGGGTGCTTCAGCTGCCTTGACTGGCAATGAGAGCCATTTTAAAGCAAGACTTTTGGGATTCCAGGGGAGCCTATGAAAGAAGCCGGCTTTGTCCTGGTGGCCTTCTGATCCAAGTCCCTGCAGCATAGACAGAATTTCGGATTTCAAAAGACACCACTATCCTCTAAGGACACCAGGCTTCAGCGACTCCCACCACCGTCTCCACTCACTGCCAGAGAGGAGCCGGTTACTTTTCCACATCAAGGTCAGAGGCAGCTTGCCTCAGCGCTGTCCCGCGTCAGCCATTGCTGTAAAGAAACTTGATTTCTTCCCATATTCCCATCAGATAAATAACAGAAGGCACCTGGCTGTACGAGCTCGGTCATTTGAGCTCCAACTTTTCACAAGCTCTTGAGGGACATGAGAGAAAATGATGGATGTCATCACAGAAGATGGATGATAGCTCGGGAGAACGTCAGCGAGGCTCGCGAACTCTGCGGGGCACGTTAAATGGAGTGTTTTGTTTGCATGGGTTTTAAAAACATATCCATCTGTTGGGGTCGAGACGTGGGCGCATGCAGCCGCTAGCACTGTGCTGCGCTTCTGAGGTCAGGCTGATGAAACTGGATGGAGCTACAGATTTAGAGTGAAGGGCCTTGAGGGCCGAGCTTACACTCTTTAAATCTGTCATGTTTAGCAACTATCAGCAAAAAAAAATGAACTTTGAGTTGTCTCATGGAGACAATTTGTTTTCACGGCTGCATTGCGCTTCCGTCCCTCCCACTGGCAGCATCGGTAGGTCCTTCAGTCTCTGTACCTCAAACCTCCTCCGCTCGTGCAACCAATAGCAATCTTCTCTTCTGCAAGCTCTTTGCCTCCTACGATGCTGAGTGGAAACTAATCATCAATCCTTTGTTTTAGTTCTGATATTTTTGTTGTTGTTGTTGTTGTTGTTGTTGTTGTTGTAAGTATGGGTGTTTTGCTTATATATGTGTCTGACCATCACATGTATGCCTGGTGCCACGGAGGCCAAAAGAGGATGTCAGATCCTGTCTTAGTTAGGGTTTCACTGCTGTGAACAGACACCATGACCAAGGCAAGGCAACTCTTATAAGGACAACATTTAATTGGGGCTGGCTTACAGGTTCAGAGGTTCAGTCCATTATCATCAAGGCAGGAACATGGCAGCATCCAGGCAGTCATGGTGCAGGAGGAGCTGAGAGTTCTACATCTTCATCTGAAGGGTGCTAGGAGAAGATTGGCTCCCAGGCAGCTAGGACAAGGGTCTTAACCCCAGACTCACAGTGACACACCTACTCCAACAAGGCCACACCTCCTAATAGTGCCACTCCCTGGGCCGAGCATACACACCATCACAGCTCCCCGGGAACTGGAGTTACAGACACTCATGTGTAGGTGCTGGGAATCCAACCCAGGTTCTCTTCCAGAGCAACCAGTGCTCTGAATGACTGCATTATCTTTCCAGCCCTATGTTCTTATATTTCTGAAGATAAGTTGTTCAAAAGTGTTCAGCTTTTTTCATACTAATGTTTTATTTTCTCAATCAAATTATTTGTTTACGAGAATGATCAGCTCACCTCAGTACCACACTTAACTTACCATCATGCCACATTAATCTTTTATATGCATTCCTTCCTCCTAGAGTGAAATCTGATTATATGTGTGTGTATATGTACATATGTAATGTATATATTATGTATTATTAATAATGTATATATAGTATATAGATTTTATATATGAAATATTTTATATACACACATATACACACATATATATGTGTGTGTATATGTGTATATATGTATATATATGTATGTATATATGCATACATACATATATACATATATGTACATGTGTATATGTATATGTGTGTATATATGTGTATATATGTATATATATATGTATGTATATATGCATACATACATATATGTGTATGTACATGTATATATGTATATGTGTGTATGTATATATACATACATATATATACACATATATATACATGTATATAATGTTGGGAATCAAACCCAGGGTCCCATGTATAACAGACAAATATCCGACCACTGGGCTACCCTTTCATTATCTGATATCTTTAGATTAAAAACTGAAACCTAAGGAACAGAAATAACGATTGGTTGGTAGAGCATTTAATTAGCATACATGAAGCCCTGAGTTCAGTTTTCTGCAGAGCATAAAACTAGGTGCCCTGGTACACACCTGTGATACCAGGACCATGGAGCTGAGAACAGGAGGGCCAAGAGTTCAAGGCCAGACTAAGCTACAGAAGACCTCGTGTCAAAAGAAGAGACCTCACAAAAAGTCCTCAGTAGATGAATGGGTGAGTGAATGAATGAATGGATATGTTTTCCCACTTAGTCTAAGTAGAAACTTTTTGTCATCATTTGCTTTAACAAATACCGCATCAATCAGAATCTGTATTGAGGCTGAGGTATCAGGCTTTCTATCTGGAGAAACACTGCAAACCCACTTCCTCCTTTGCTCTCACTTTCTGGCCAGACAACATGGTGGAACCAGTCCGCACCTCTGAGACCAAGCTCCCTCGCCTTTGAAGGAGGACAGCAGGTTCTCTCCACAGGAGCAAGAGCACTAATGTCTGAGTGTCATGGCTGCCGTTTGCCCCTCCCCTCACCCACGCCCCAAGCAAGCTGCTTTTCTTTTTTCACAAAAGCTGAACTGAGGCCTAAGCTGCCAATTCCAACACAGACAATATAAAATGGGATTTAAAACATATTAAGAACTTTGTGGAGAATGACTAGATTTATTACGGCTAATATAGTTTCAGTTGTTCTTATTGTCTTTCCTAGGCTTTAGATCTGAAGAAATCGCTGCTCCAGAACCAGATCAGTGGAAATCGGTGCCCAGGCTCTGAACTTTGCAATGTGTTTTGGCAACATGTGTCTCTGCTTCTTCTGTCAGTTTTTACATAAACATGATATATTATTACACAAATACATTCAAGAAAAAATACAATCAGAACCTACCACGTGTGAATTTTCTCTTTCTTTTTGCATGTGTATGTGCTTGTTCGTGCATGTGCATAGGTGCGTGCGTGCGTGCGTGCGTGTGTGAGTGCGTGC
>NW_022196891.1:83495589-83513178 GCF_008632895.1 Mastomys coucha
GTGCGTGTGTGTGTGTGTGTGTGTGTGTGTGTGTGTGTGTGTGTGAGATTGTGCATGTGTGGTTAAGTTGTAGGGCCACTGAATGGATGACCCTGTGTGTCTTTCCTAAGGCAGTGCCCACTTTTATATTTTTGAGACAGGTTCTTTTATAGACTTGGAGTTCACCAAGTGGGTTAAGCTGTCTGGCCAGTGCTCCAGGAATCTGCCTGTCTCTGCCTCCCCAGTGCTGGGGTTATAAACACATGCCACTACAGTAGGCTTCTGGTTGTAGGTTCTGGGGGTCAAAGTCAGGCCCCAGCTCTGGTAAAGCGGGCACTGGCTATGGAGCGAGCTCTCGCCCCCACATCCATGCATGGGCTTCCTTAGGCATCGTTCATCAGCTTCCACACTCCCTGGGCTTCCCAGCTAGTCACTTGTGCTGTGTTCAGTTCAGTTTTCCCCTTAGCCCAGGGAACAGAATTCACTTTATTAACAATGTGAGACTAGAATTTACATTAAGTCCGATGCGCGACCTTTTCATTCATAGAAATTTACAAAATGAAGTTTTAATTCCTGTCTGTTTCCCAACTTTCCTCAGTTGCTCATTTTCTTGTTGTTGTTGTTGTTGTTGTTGTTGTTGTTTCTCAGAAATGTAGCAGGACACCAAAATGAGAAACATGGCAGCAAGGCCGATGAGGGAACTTCAGGGTTTCCCAAATCCACATGCGTTCGTGCACTGATTGTGCATATGTGTTCGTGCATGTGTATGCATATGCACACGTTTATTCTGTGTTCTCTTACGCACATAGTTCCATTTAACCCTCAAGATAGAAACTGCTTTGTCCCCAAAGACGCCCTACAGGAATTCTTTATGGCCACCACTGTGTTCTACGCCTTTCCTCAGCCATATTGACCCCCCCAATCTCTTCCCTATCTCTATTTCTATAATTTCATTACTTTGAGAATGTTGAATGAATGAGGTCATGCGATGTAGTATTTCAGAGTCTTTTAAACTCAGCATAATTCCCTTCAAACGGATCCAAGTTTTTGCCTGTATCAGTCGTTTTTATTCTTGCATAACATTCCTGGTGTGGACTGTCACAGCTTGTTTAACCATTCACCTGTTGAAGGACATCTGGGTTGTCTCCAGTTCTGGGTTATTGTGACTAAAGCTTCCATGAACGTTCATGCACGGGTTTTGTGTGAACATAAGTTTTCATTGCTCTGGGACAAATGCCCGAGACTGCAGGAGTGAAACTGTATGTAAGTGCATGCTGAAGCTCTTGAGATTCTGCCAGGCCGTTCTGCAGAAAGGTGGTACGGTACTGCTCTGGTTGCCACCAGGAATGTGAGCGCATCCCCTTTCTTTCTGCATCTTCACCAGCATCTGGTGCTGCCACCACTTTGGGTCTTAGCCACTCACAGGCCGTGAATTATTTTAGGTTGCACTCTTGTACTGGCTGGTTTTGTGTCAACTTGACACAGGCTGGAGTTATCACAGAGAAGGGAGCTTCAGTTGGGGAAGTGCTTCCATGAGATCCAGCTGTGGGGCATTTTCTCAATTGCCCCTTGTGGGTGGTGCCATCCCTGGGCTGGAAGTCTTGGGTTCTATAAGAGAGCAGGCTGAGCAAGCCAGGAGAAGCAAGCCAGTAAGGAACATCCCTCCATGGCCTCTGCATCAGCTCCTGCTTCCTGACCTGCTTGAGTTCCAAACCTGACTTCCTTGGTGATAAACAGCCATGTGGAAGTAAGCTGAATAAACCCTTTCCTCCCTAACTTGCTTCTTGGTCATAATGTTTGTGCAGGAATCGAAACCCTGACTAAGACAACCCTCTTAACATCTAATGGCCTTGGGTGTCTTCGAATGTAGAGCCGACGTAACCATCATGCGGTAATCTGTAAAGGGTTGCTTAGCTAAGTCCTCAGACTAGTCAGAGTGGGTGTGCTAATTGCGATTGTTGGCTCTGGGGGTCAAACTCAGGCCGCTGTGCTGGTAAACATAACCAGCAGGCATTGGTTATGGAGTGAGCTTTCGCCCCCACATCCGTCCATTTTAGCTTCCACATATGCATTGCCTGGTCATGTGGCACGTTCTGTGTCAGGTGTATGTCATCTCTCAGTTTGCCTGAGAGAACAAGCACTTGGGATGTGCGGTGTAGCAAAGATCTAGTACAGTCACAGGCTGGATTAATAACTTTATTCACTGTTGCTAATGAACGTCGGGCCTTTTCAACAAGCTTCAGGTAAGTGCACATGCCAGAATTTTCTCTTTGGTGGGTGAATAGTACTATGGATTGGCACTGCTCTTCCCTCCTCTATGCGTTGTCTGGATGAAGACTGTTAGAATCCACACTCGGCTGTTGGGAACGTGGCATGGGGTTGCCTCTTCCACACTCTTAGCTCGTTACCTAGAAAAGCAATTATCACTGGATCTTTTGCGGTAGGACTACTTTTGACTTTTTAAAGGAATCTTCATGTTTTTTTTTTTTTTTCGACAATAGTTATACTAATTCACATTCCTTGAAGTAGAGCAGAGAATAGAACCAGAGGCGGTGGAGGGACTTTCTAGAATGAATAGATAGAGAGAAATTGGTTGCTGTGCAAAGCTATAACTAGATAAAAGGAATACCTTCTGGTGGTAAGAGGTGTGCTTAAGGATAATGTGTCATCAATACAAAAAATGGCTGGTTAGAGTTTTAAAGGCCTCAGTGCTAAGACGTGACCAATGCTTGAAGTAATGGCTATTCTAACTACTCAGTTGATGTTGAAAGCAGTGTGTAAGTGTATAATATCATGTTTTACCTTTGAGATTTACAAGGACTGTCATTTTATCAAAGAACGTCATAAGTAGTTTTGAACATAAAACTTTATGTTTAAATAAGAGGAAATAAGGGGAGGGAAGAGAAGAAGAAAGAAGAGGAAGAAGAGAAGAAAAGGGAGGAGGAGAAATAGGAGGAGGAAGATGAGCAGAGGCTGAAGGAAAGGAGGAGAGGAGGGGAAGAGGGAAAGGGAGGAAGAAGAGAGGGAGGAAGGGGATTGGAGATGGAGGAAAGAGGAAGAGGAAGAGGAGGAGGAGGAGGGGAGAAAGAGAAGAGTGAAGAAAGGTAGAAAGAGAAGGGGGGATTAACAGCAAAAGAGAAGAAAAAAGACAAAGCAAAGAAAGTCTCTTTAGTTATTTTTTAAATCTGTTTAATCTTTAGTTATGTTTTGAAATGCCTAAGCCCACATCTCAAGAAAGTGAGTCACATAGGATTGCTCAATCCCATTAGCAAAAGATGTCTATCAAGCAATTACATCCAACCTAAAGAAAACTACCTGGATACATTACCAGACAGGCTTCTGAGTCAAATGAAGGATAAGAAAAAAAAAACAAAAACCGATGCCAACCCCCGAGGGGTGTTTGGGAGACTCATTCTCTTTTCTGTTTCTAATGGAGCCAATCTCCAGTGTTGTAGGATGTTTTGATTTGTTCTGTTCTGTTCTGTTTGGTTTCTGACCAGTAGCCTTGAACTTGGAGGGAGATGGAGTTCCTGAGTACTACTATACGCATGATTATGGCCACCTATAGACAAATGTTCCCACACCTCTAAAATGTACAACGCGCAAACGTGCCGGCCAGCAAGCACAGACTCCTGTGAGGTCTTTCTCCATGAATATCCTAGTCTCTCAGAGCACATGAACCTGACTCTGCATCCATGAATATCCTAGTCTCTCAGAGCACATGAACCTGACTCTGCATCCCTCTTCTTGCAACAGGACATCGTTGTGGGAACAAAGCATCTAGTTCTTTTCAGGAGAGTAGATGCAACTGACAGAACGGAGTCCAGATGTGCAGGACTTTCAGGGCCAGCATATAAGGGGCAGCTGACAAAGCTTTTGGTTTGCCAGGAGTTCATTCTAGTAGACTTCTAGACACACCATCTTAACAGTCAATTGCTTGTCTTACGCATCATCCATTTGGCCTAATCAGAAAAAACTGATTTTATGGGTATATATCTATAGTAAAAAAAATTCACGTAAAAGTTATAATTCTTTTAGTAGAATTAGTGACCAATTGGAGAAAAGTAAACAACTTGTATTTAGCTTAATAAATAGTGTGGCTTTTCTCATCAATATTCAAATTACTATAATCAAAAGAACCAATATAACTCACAACTTTATTTTTTTAACTTTTTATTGATTCTTTGTGAGTTTCATATCATGCACCCCAATCCCACTCATCTCTCTATCCCTTCATATCTTCGCCCTCTGCTCTTCCAACCTCCCCCCAAAAAATAAAATTAAATTTAAAAAAGTTAAAAAAAATAAACAAAACCAAACAAAACAGAGCATTTTAAAAAAATCTTGTCATGGAAACTGTTGTGTGTCCCACAGTCTACCCCTCTGTCTACACAGCTTTACCTGCAAATGTTCATTGCAGTGAGTCATTGGTCTGGTGCGAGGCCTCCGGCTTCTGCTACACCATCAATACTGGATCCTCACTGGGACTCCTCTCACATATCCTGTTGTCCAGCCCTGTTGTCATGGAGATCTCTCACATATCCTGTTGTCATGGAGATCATGAAGCTTTGGATCTCCAGGACTGGCTATTTCACGTGCTTCAGCAGTTCACAGATGGGGTAGATGTGAGGTTGGCCAACTCAAAGCCCAGGATCAGAGCCCGGGTAGTTGAGGAGTGGGTCACGCTGCCAGCTCTCCTCCACCATAGCACACAACCAGGGCGAGCTTTCCAGCACAGCTGGATGGCAGGGTCAGCTCTCCTGCTCTCATGTACTTGGGCCAGCTCACTTTGGCCTTTGCCATCAAGGCCAGCTCTATGTTACCCAGGCAGGGCACAGGACCTGCTCTCCTTAATGCTTCCGCCAGTAAGAGATGGAGCCAGTTCTCCACAATGACACAACCAGTGAGAGGCAGGGGCAGGTCAGCACAGCCCTTAGACACCAATGTGGTCCTAGGCAGCAACCCAACCAGGGACATCCACATGGTCTTTAGTGGAAATATAAGCCATGAACATCAACACAGACCTGTTATATGTTTGATCACACTATGAACCCTGATATTGTGTTATTTACTGAGCAAAAAATAATCCTTTAATCCCAAACAATGAAGGTAAAGTTGGTTTGCAGAAGGAAGCATCAATGTTTGAAAGTGATGTCTGATTGGGTGGCACACAATCTGAAAAAGATTTGACAGAATAGGATATGCCCCACTCTCACTAAAAGAGAGAGGAAAGGGAAGCTACTTCAGGGGTAGTGCATAGAGAGAGGGAGGAGACAGTTTTCCTGGGAGAGTTTTACAGAGACAGGTTGCAGAGAGACAACAAGCTAGACACAGGTGAAGACAGAACGAGCCAGAGAATGAGAAAGAGCCAGAAGATTAGAACAGATTACCAGAGTTAGTTTGAGGCCAAGCAAAGCAGTCAGAGGCTGAGAAAGAGAGGCCAGGTTGAACCAGCCAGCCAGAGTTCAGAAAGAACATGAAAGGGTGCGCTTATTTAGCAGTTAGTCTCAGAGGCTGAAAACATCCTAGGCCTAAGTTAGATTGTACGGAGGCTGGAAGCTTCCATAGGGCTAAGGCTAGGTTAGTAGATGGAAGCAGTAAGACTTGGAGATGACAATTACCTCAGGTGAATCAGTATTACACCCCTGCTGCTGCAGGGTCATGATCCCAGACATGGCCCTCAGTGGCGGCATGGGCTGGGATTCCACCATGGCATCAGTGGCGGGACCTGTCACTCAAATCAGGCTGTTTCTCTTCACTCTCACATCTCCAGTTGCCCCTTCTATAATGCTTAAGCTGTTCCACTTCTCTTTCTCTCCCATCTGTCCACCACATATTTGCACATGTAGTAGCTCCCACTGAGGGCAAGCCATGCAGTGGTGGACCTCTTGTGTCTTCTGCCTGCCCACACCATAAGGCATGGCATTGAGACAGCCTCTGGGTGTCTTCCTCCTATGTCTTGCCCTGATGATGTAAGTCTATTGAAGGCATCCATAGAAGGACAGAAGGCTTGGTCTGACCTTAGGTGGGACCATGTTTATTCACAGCAAGGGACATCTTGACACCTACAAGCAGATGGCAAATACCTATAGAAGAAGATGGGCTGCGCATCCTTACAGGGACCATAGTCTCTCCCTTCCAGAGCTGCTTGCCTCCAAGGGAAGCTGGGAAGTCTGTTAGCAAGAAACGATCACCCAGCAACACTCTCAGCCTTTAACTAAAACTATAATCATATTTTCCCTCCTTCTGTTTTTTGTTTGTTTTTACGTTTGTTTTGGAGACAGTGATCAATGTGTCCCAGGCTGGCCTAGAACTCACCAAATAGCCGAGGATTATCCTGTGCCTTTTTATCCTCCTGATTACAGGGTGCACTGTAACTCATCTATGTAGTGCAGGAAATGTAGTCCAGGACTTCAACCTTGCTGAAGATTCATTCTACCAACTTAGGTCCCTCAGCCACAATGTTACAACCAACCAAATTTTAACCTACTAAAGACTCTTTCTATTGAAGTGATTATTAATCACTTTTTAAAATACCATTCAGGTTACGAATTAGATAAGGATTAAATTTTGATCCAAACCATTGGCAGAAAAGATGAAAATAAAATTGTCATTTAAATCAGTTCATATAAAATCTACTCATTTTTCCCAGCATGACTTTCTTGATCAATAAAGCTAACCAAAGCAAGTGTACTGGGTTTTGTTGCCTTCAAATCAAGGTTTGAAATAATATTCAAACTGCTTAACTGATGGCTCGTGAGCAAAGATGTGTGTTGTTTAATTGAATTTATGCTTTTTTTAACTAGCTGATTCTACAGCTCGTCCAGTCTGAAGATGCCTCTTAAAAGGCGGTTTGAGAGTGTCTTAGTCAGGGTTTTATTGCTGTGAAGATGCACCGTGACCATGGCAACTCTTACAAAGCACAACACTTAATTGGGGCTGGCTTACAGTTGCAGAGACTTGGTCCATTATCATAGCATGAAGCATGGTGGCATGCAGGCAGATTTGGTGCTGGAGAAGGAGATGAGCGGTTTACATCTTGATCCCAGGCAGCAGGAGAGGATTGTATGTGTTTTAGACTGGGTGTAGCTTGAGCATTTAAGACCTCAAAGCCCCACCTCCACAATGATACTCTAACAAGGCCACACCTCCTACAATAAAGCCACACCTCCTCCAGTAAAGCCACACCTCCTGCAAGAAAGCCACACCTCCTCCAGTAAAGCCACACCTCCTATGCAACTCCCCAAATGCCTAGCATATTCAAACACATGAGTGAGTCAGTTGGGGCCATTCCTACTCAAACCAGCACAGAGAGTCCATGAAAATGCTCAGGACGTTGACTTCAAGCCCAGGACAGCAGCAAGCTGCCTCCGAGGAGCCCTGGTTTCCTGATCCAAGCCTCCTTCCCACCAGGGATCCCTTGGGAACCAGGATGCAGCCAGACTTGGAAAGATGACCCCAGCTCCCAGGTGGAAAACAAAAGTCAGCAAGTAGAACGCCCTCCAGGCCAAGGCTTAGTCACCCGTGTCAACAATCCAGATGCCAAAAGCAAAGTCCTGTGAGAGAAGGAGACCGGAAATAAGCAATAAACATTCTAGGGCCCCAGCTTGATTCTCTCTCCCACTGCAATCCTCGGGACATTTAATTAGATTGGTGTTTTGTGGCTATTTATAAACTCTGTGTTCAAGAATTGTGTGTGTTTGTTTACGTGCACATTTATAAATAAATGTAATTAAGACTTCTTCAAATAAATACAACCTCAAAACAAGATGCAGAGGACCAGGGCTTCCGTGTGGTGGCCTAGTTTTCTGTGAGTGGCAGAGCTGCCAGGGATGTTGACGGGCAGTTGCATGACCTGGTGGTCATACTACAAATCACACAAATGACCTTTCACCTTGCAGTGAACTTAACAATCACGTCGGAGTCTACGCATTGGAAGACCTCTGAGAGGTATCAAAGGTCAAACCAAAAAGTCACTAGTGTCTTAATCGATGTCACCAAATGTGACACGGTGGCCCAGAATTCCCAAATACGTGAAGGTGGAAGGACTGTTTGATCACAAAGTTGTATCTAAGTGGTAAACTGCTTATCTTCCAGAAAAGGATCTTTGGACCACCAAGTCCAGACACAATAAAAGAAATTAAATGTAATTGAATCCTATTAAAGATACCACTGACAACTTTAATATATATATAATATATATTATATATATAGTTATATATATATATATAGTTATATATATATAGTTATATATATATATATGTATATATATACAACTTAAGTACTCAGCAAAAAATACCTCCAGGCTTCAGTGTCAACACGGCAAATCAATCAAAACTATCTGAAAATTAAAACTTACAGCATAGGAGGAATTTGCTTAACAGGAATATTGTCTGCCATCATCAAAATCCCATCAGGCCTACCACTAATGTGTAAGTTGGAATTCAGTTGTCCAAGCTTCATTTAGACTCTGCAGTGTTGAAGGTAGATACTCATTACTCATCCTGACTATATAGGCTAGCTATCTGATTCACATCACTGCTACTGAGGGAAGAAATACTACATACACGGGCAAACACACACACAGAGAGAGAGAGAGAGAGAGAGAGAGAGAGAGAGAGAGAGAGAGAGAGAGAGAGAGAGAGAGAGAGAGACATACACACAGCATGCATACACACATGCTCATATCACATACCATCCATAAACTCATACACACATACACACCTACTGTTAAACACAATTTGGCTTTTAGCTCATTTGGCTTGAAAGGCATCCCATTGTCCAAGTTGCTTCTCCATCTCTGCTCTCTGGGTACTGATCCTGTTTTTTGTTGTTGTTGTTGTTGTTGTTGTTGTTGTTGTTGTTTTTCTAAGAGACAGAAACTCCTCCCTAGAAGCCCTAAATGACTGAGTTCTCCTCACACTTATCTGTTTGAATAACTGCAGCAAGAAAAACTATTAGTTTTCTTCTCATTTCTGTGTTGACTCCAGGAAAGGATTTTGGGTTCAGAGAACTGAGGCACAACCCCTGAGCTTGTCTCTGATGCCAAGAAGATGAAGGACTCAGAGTTGGTCCGAGTAATTCAAATGCCCAGGACTAGCACTGAGTAGTGAAAACACAGTTTCCAAGGATGCAATTGTGATGAGAGAGAAACACACATACACAGATGAAGGTAGACAGAGATACACAGAGATAGAGACAGAGAGAGACATAGGGACAAACAGAGAGACAGACACTTTCTCTCACACACGTCCACATACATGTATGCAGACACACACAAACACACACATACACACCTCCATATACATGCATGAACACACACCCCTACACAGACATATAGGCACACACAGGCACACACTTACACATGCACATACATAGACACACATGTATACAGATGCATATACCGACACAAACACACATGCACATACCCACATACCATGCACACACGGGCACATACACATACACACAGGCACACACAGCCACACACCCACATACATAGACACACATGTACACACAGGCATATACCTGCATATACACACATGCACATGCCCACATACCATGCACACACAGACACATACACATACACACATTCACACACAGGCACACACCCACATATACAGACACACATGCAGCTTTTCATCTCCTACAAGACAACCTGACACTCTCCCCCCTGACAATTTAAAAGCATCTCTTTAGAGCCTCACTTTCAAAAGTATATATTTAATTTGAATCTTTGGTCTGAATAGCCTTACCAAACTCTCTCACTGTGGAGAGAGAGTCCCTAGCAGATGTAGCCACATGAAGAAGTAATAAATCAGATGAATGAAAGGTCAGGAGTGGTGGGCAGAGAAAGCAGATGACCACGGTGCCTAACGCCATCTCTTCTGCTTCCTGCGGTTTTGCTCTTTGGCAGAACGTTGCCCTTCAACTATGGGAAAGACTCCAAAGAAGCAGCTTTAGTATAGACAACACATTGCAAAGTCTTTCACCACCAAAACAAACACAAAATTGTTTGAACATGTATGTTAAGAAGAACACACACACATACACACACACCCCAAATCGACATGTTCAAGGGTTATGGATCCAGGAAATCTAGAATCTAATGCAGGTATTAGTTCTTCTCCATCACCCCAAAAGGGCAGAGCCAAGTATTCTTTAACTTGTTCCTTGAAGGTCCCCTGAAAGTCACATGTAGAACTTCAGGACACTGATTCTCCCCCCACTGACTCTTGTCAACTGAGCTCTTCAACCATTCATTTTCCTCGCAAGCACCTCACCAAGGAGGAATTGTCCAATTTACGGGCAGTTTCTGGAGTCAGGTTCAAAGACCAGCTTCTAAATAGGCCTACATGGATATCATTCTTCCAAATTAACTTTGGTTTAAAAAGCAAATCTCTACAGCCTCTTCTAGGTGCATATCCTGCAATTCAAATTAAGGAATTACAAGGAAAAGGAAAAAAATAACTAATAAATACTGAAGACCATTAGGATGATTGGAATGGTGTGGACAGACGAAAGACTGAATTTAAGCCTCTCACACCAAATATTAGTTTGTGTGGTTTTGTTTTGTTTTGTTTTTGTTTGTTTGTTTGAATGATTGATGATTGATTGATTGATTGGTTGATTGATTTGCAACAGGGGTGCCTGCAGCCCCAGGCTAGTCTTGATCTTACTAGGTGGCTGAGAGTGGCCTTGAACTCTTGATCCCAAGAGCAATAAATGTAGGGCTACGTCACCACAGCCAGCTCTAGTCTGTACAGCTGTGAGCAGTATGAATTCTCTTCTCAGCCCCAGTTAACAAAGGAGAGTAAAGCCCTCCCCACATAAGTTGGTTAGATATAGCATTAAATTTGGTAAGAAATACAACCTAATGTGGTGACCTGATGTGAGAGCCAGTAGATGCTCGTGAGATGGTGTTCGAATAGTATGAGCAGTTTGTCTCCAGACATTGCCTTGGTAGTCCAGAGGGGTTATGGGGAGCTCAAAAGCAATAGCAAATTGTATGTCATCTAACCCATGGGACCTCAAACCATGGGTACATAGCTCTTCTCAGTAAGTCTCACTTCGAGATGGGAGGGACCATGCTTCCATCTGAATTGTAAGCCAGTTTGATGGGGGAGTAGGCTGCGCACTGAGCCCAGGCCCTCACGCATGCTACGCGGAGAGATGCTTGCTTGCTTACGAATTTTACTCATTGTTCTCCTTGGAAGCTGCCCTCTGTTGCTTCAAGGAAGAGCACAATTCAGTTTAGGCATGGACCCTTAACAAGGCTCACCCCCTTAGCTCCACACTGTAAAGGTCAGGCCATTCCTGGGGGATAAGCTTTTAGAAAAGCCAGAACACAAGGCGTATGGGGTATGAAGGAAGGTGGATGACTGTGAGCTTTCATAGCTGACAATTTCGATTTGCTTTCATTTGGAATGTAAAGTTTAGTCCCCTCCATTCTGGATTGCAACTGTCCCTCTAAGAGCATGAAGCTAGTGATTGGTCCTTACACTCAGGAGGACTTAGGCCTGTATTTCTACATGTCCTGGGAATGAGCATACGGTGACTTGAACAATGTTTCATTCCCTGTTGCACAGGCCCACCATGCACTAGCCTAGTATTTTTCAGAACGGTGAAAACACAAGCAGCAGATGCCTCCAATTAAACAACCATTGTGTTTCATTGTGCCAGCTCTGGGATCCATATACATGCGTCTCTCTCTTTCCTCCCCTTGCTCTCCAAAGCTTTCTTTAAAAGTCTTCATTTGATTTAATAGGCGACGGTTCTAAGGGCCCCTAACACACTCGGTTGTCGACGGCACGGCCATGTGCGCTCGAGATTTTAACCTAGGGCAGTTGGGAAGTCAGGTTGGTGGTTTTTACCTCCGCAGCATATTTTAGAATTTGAGAAAATGATGCTTAGGCAATTAGGCCGCTCTGTACACCCAGCCCCCAAGCTCAAGGTCAGTCTGACACTCCGAATGGTTAAATCATCCTTGGCAAAGAGTCTAAACTTGGCAGAAGCTCTGTAATGAGAAATCCAGATGACTGGTATCATTTGTAATCCGAGTGCCCTGCACTTAGGGGAGGGCTGGCTTGTTTTTAGAAGAAAGAGCAATGACTTAAAAGCAGTCATTAGGGATGTTTAAGATTTTAACTGCTTTGACACTAGATGTGGTCTTCCCCCCTTAATGGCACCTTTTAGCATTAAACCGTACACATAAATAAGCAGTGTGGGCTGACGGCAGTCAGCTCACTTCTGCTCGGTTATGACCAAAGGGATCCCATCAGCTTCTTCCTCTGCTTATTGAAGAATGAGGGCTAGCTCTAAAATGCATGTTAGATTTCATTTTTAAAAAATGCAGAAAACAAAGTACCGGTATTTTGGATACCTGGTTTCTTTTGAAAGTTCATCGGTCATTTCAAAGAAGCATCGGAAATGATGTGGCTTCTTCAGGGACTTAGGTTGTCATAGGAATGTGAGCTCCGGTTCATTGAGCAACTTATCTGTTGTCCATTTAGTAAATCCAGACTAAAGCACCAACAGTGTAAGAGGTAACGACCGATGACTCACTGGATTTACCCAAGTCTCAATCTCTAAGCCATGAGCTTCCATGTAGCACATTCAACCTCCTTAGGAAATTATCGGTGAATGGGGGGAGGGGGGAAATAAATGGCAAAGTAGCCATTAATCAATATATAAAATTCTCCAGTCAATTGACATAAAACAGTATCTTCAACAACTCCAGGCTGACCTAATTCTATTTAACGCATCCACTCCCAAAGAAAGCCAATGAAATTAATGAGTGAACAGAGACTGACACACAGTGACACCTTTCAGGCTATAGTCATAGCAGGCTTTCTCAAATGGAAAATAACTTTAGGGTGTTGTTTTATTTAAAGAACTAAAAGTCAGTAGTCTTAGTCTCAATCTTATATAGTTTAGGAGACATCTTTCACCAGTAATCGCTTAGCTCTCTGAATGGAACCTAGAAATGAAACTGACAAGAGGTAAATTACTAAGGCTTTGCTGAGTGATATTAATCTCTTTACCTATGTGGAACATCTCCGGGAAGAGGTGCAAAGCCAAAGAATGTGAGATGCGGAAGCCTGTCGACCACTGTAAGGACAGCAGATTGTGAAGGAATGGCTGATACTGACCAGATGGAAGGAAGAGAGCTCTGACTGCCTGAGCACTAACTAAGTTGTGGGAAGCTAACCGCAGGGGGAATGGAACTAACAGAAGAGCTGGTGGTTTTACGGCTGGTTTATGGAGACTCCGTCAGGGGCTGGTCTCACTTCTTAGTAAGACCTTTCTACTCTTAGTCCAACAGGAGCTGTTCCAAGAAGGCACCATTCCTGTTTGGTTCTTTCCTTCAGCTCAAAATGAAACATTGAGTCACTTTAACACACATAGGGTCAGCATCCCTTGATCTTTTTCATGACTAACTAGCCATGGACTATTTTTCCCAGGGTCAAATTTACTCTATTAATTTTCTTTTTTTTTTAGCTAGCCTAAGAAATAATGGAATCTTTCTAACACCCTGTAATTTGTGTTTGTCTCATTTGTCCTCCCTTTTTCTCTCTTGTTCCTCCTACCCCTTTTTTGACCATTGCCACTGTCTTTTCCAGTTTCCACTTTCTATGTGTTGGTATCTGAGATCCAGTTCCTCTGGGTAAAGGAAGAGACAGGAACAGAATGGATTTCTAAATGTTGATCTTTCTTGTTCCTTTCTATGTTTCTTGTGGATTTTGCTTGCAGTCACTGTATACAGCTGCATACACACACACACACACACACACACACACACACACACACGCACACGCACACGCACACGCACATACACACACATACACACCAAGTGTGCTGGTAAGTTTTACATCAAGTTGACATATCTAGGGTCATCTGAAAAGAAGAAACCTTGATGGAGAAAGATCTATTAGCCTGTAAGCAAGTCTGTTGGGCATTTTCTTGATTAACCATCGACCTGGGTAGGGATGCTGACCAGAGTCAGCAGCTGCACCCCTGGTAAAGTGCTCCAGGGTTGTTTTAAAAACAGTTTGAGCAAGCTTTATGGCAAGTTGGTAAGTAGCATTTCTCTAAAGTCTCTGCTTCCATTTCTGCCTCCGAGTTCCTGTCTGGAGCTGTCAGCCTCCCGTCCCTCATTTTTGCATTATAACCCAGGAGCTATAAGCTCAAATAAACTCCTTCTTGCCCTAGTTGATTTTGGTTCATATTTTATTAAAGACATAAAGATGGAATTAAGATACCAAACATAGTATTCAGGAACTTTTTCTAAATGTAGTTGCATCTTCAATTACATATTTACATACAATTTTCACGTGATGGGAGATAGACATGAAGAACTCACTCCATGTGGGCAGCGGGATGACCTAACACTATTTATTGAGGAGATTTGTAGAGATAGCACATTGTCTGAAAGCCAATCAAATGACTAGACTCTTTCCCACTGTTCCCTGCATGCCACCATGCCATGCCGCTTTTCTGTAGCCTACACTGATACTTCTAGGCAAGAGGGTAATTCAAGATGAGTCAAGCTTTGATCTGTGCCCAAGGACTGCCACCTATGACCCAATATCAAGCCCATCACTCATCCAATTTAGCATGTAAACAATTCACACAAAGTGAGAACCCCTAAGCCAAAAGCCAGAATCTAAAACTCTCCAAAACTTAACTGAAGTAATGATAAAATGCTAACAGGACATCACATGTGGAAAATTCCACATTTGACCTCAATTGTTAGGTCACAGTCGAAATACAGGCAAGCAAAAATATTCTTAAGTAATTATCCTCAGGCTATGTATATCAGGTGACCATGGAACTTCATTCCTGTCCCCAATATATACGCACTGCATACACACACACACACACACACACACACACACACACACACACGTAGGCAATTTGAAATTGAAACACACATCTGGTCCTAAACATTTCTCTAAAAGGAACCTGCATTGTAGCTACAAATGTAGGCCCGTTGAGAGTTTTTGTTCTAGAAGAATGTGTCTGTCTGGGGTGAGGAGGCTCATGGCTGTCTTCACAGCACTCAGGAGGTAGAGACAGATTACCATGGCTTTGCAAAGAGCCTAAGCTCTTTGGTCAGGCCCGTCTCTACAACAGGGCCTGACCAAAGAGGCGAGGGGCGTGGTGTTTATCTTATTTCTTTGTTGAAGCTCTATTTCTTGCAGGCAGAATTATGAAAGGAAATTTCCGGGCTTGGGTTCAGAAGAGAAATGCAAACCGAAAAGGCAGCGGAAGTGGACATTTGGCAGATGGTGCGGTCTGCATCAGGAGCAGTGGAGGTTGTAAAAAATGACAACCAATAGGATTCTTCAACCAAAAGATCCAGTGAATCGAGGATACTCTTCCAAGCAAGAAGGAGGAAACTTATTTCCAAAGTGCTGGCAGCCTATCACAAAGGAAAAATTAGCTGCAATGCCCCGTTACACAGGCATTCCCAGCTCGATTCATAATCCACAGTGACAGCAAAGGCATCCGTACTGTGTTGGAAGGGCACCAGAAGACTTAATTCTCCGAATCCCCTCTTCCGGTGCTTGAAGAAGGGTGTACCCTTTCATGACTATGCCCTGAACGCCAACCAAGACCTGGTCAGCAGGCAGCAGGTCACCTCAGAGAGCCAACAGGAAGCTTCCCAACCTGTGCTAGCGGGTCTGGACAGGGGTGAAGCTGACCTCAGCGCAAGCCATCTGGACGTTTCCTCAGTCTAATAGGGATCGGCGGCTTATTCTACTAAACAAGGTGATAGTGCTGGTCTAGGTGGCACTGGCTCAGCTGCTGAAGTGGTTTGGGGAAATACCTGGAGTCCTCTGGCTTGCTTCAGTGAAGGGCAGGGGTGGGGCGGGGCGGGGTGGGGCGGGGCCGGGGACGGGGGCGGGGAAGAATGGCTCTCCGAGCAGAGAGCTGAGAGCTGAGCTGTGGTGCCTCTTCCAAAGGTTACTGATGCTTTCCCAAATTCCAGAAGGAGATCTGGGGTAAGAACAAGAGAGGCTCCCCACCCGCGGAACTCTCCTCTGAGTTACCCATCAAACAGGCTTTCACAAGTGTGTATCTACCCAGCAGGTACGTTTAGAGGAAGAAAACTAATCATATCCTCAGACAGCTGGTTATGGCAAATGCAGCAGTAAATAGACAATTGGGGGCATATTTCACAAAGGTGCCTTTTATGGAGATTGTCCTCTCTCCCTCTCTCTGTCTCTGTCTCTTTATCTCTGTCTCTATCTTTGTCTATCTCTGTCTTTCTGTCTCTCTGTCTCTCTGCCCCACCCCGTGTATGTGTGTGTGTGTGTGTGTGTGCACATGTGTGTGCGTGCATGTGTGTGTGTGTGTATGTGTATGTGTGTGTGTGTATGTGTGTGTTCTTTGTATTCTCCCTCTGGGGAAAGAAGACAGAGTTGACCATTGAGATCAGCATCCCGGACAGTGCACAAAACTGAGAACACAAGATCAAACACAACACCCTAACTGAGCAAGAAGCATGACAATCTCAATCTTCTATAAACCCTTAGAAATATTCAAGAAATTCTACTCTTCATGATATTGGCTGAATAAAATAATTTTTATTATTTTATATTTTTTAATTCCAAGTTATCAATACTATATTAGGAAAATATACGTTCCAGGTATAGATAGATAGATAGATACCTACCTGCCATGGACGAATGTGATGAAGAAACACAGGCATTAAATGTATAAATGATTTTGTAACTGAGACATGAACAGAAGACAATAGGAATAAAGGCATATAGTCAAACGCATCATGGGGAATGTAGAGAAGGACTAGTCAACAAAATACGTGCCAGGCAGGCATGAGGACCCAAGCTAGAGCTGCTGAACACAGGCTTGTAAAAAAGTAAAGTTAAAAAGACCAGCACAGCAGCGCACATCTGTAACCTCAGCACAGCAGCATACATCTGTAACCTCAGCACAGCAGCAAACATCTGTAACCCCAGCACAGCAGCGCACATCTGTAACCCCAGCACAGCAGCGCACATCTGTAACCCCAGCACAGCAGCGCACATCTGTAACCCTAGCAGAGCAGTGCACATCTGTAACCCCAGCACTGCAGCGCACATCTGTAACCCCAGCACTGCAGCGCACATCTGTAACCCCAGCACAGCAGCGCACATCTCTAACCCCAGCACAGCAGCGCACATCTGTAACCCCAGCACAGCAGCACACATCTGTAACCCCAGCACAGCAGCATACATCTGTAACCTCAGCACAGCAGCGCACATCTGTAACCCCAGCACAGCAGCGCACATCTGTAACCCCAGCACAGCAGCGCACATCTGTAACCCCAGCAGAGCAGTGCACATCTGTAATCCCAACAGAGCAGCGTACATCTGTAACACCAGCACAGCAGTACACATCTGTAACCCTAGCAGAGCAGTGCACATCTGTAACCTCAGCACAGCAGCAAATGTAACCTCAGCACAGCAGCAAACATCTGTAACCCCAGCACAGCAGCGCACATCTGTAACACCAGCACAGCAGCACACATCTGTAACCCCAGCACAGCAGCATACATCTGTAACCTCAGCACAGCAGCAAACATCTGTAACCCCAGCACAGCAGCGC
>NW_022196891.1:83513666-83516457 GCF_008632895.1 Mastomys coucha
AACCTCAACACAGCAATGCACATCTGTAACCCCAGCACAGCAGTGCACATCTGTAACCTCAGCACAGCGATGCACATCTGTAACCCCAGCACTGCAGTGTACATCTGTAACCCCAGCACAGCAGCACACATCTGTAACCCCAGCACAGCAGCGCACATCTGTAACCCCAGCACAGCAGTGCACATCTGTAATCCCAACAGAGCAGCGTACATCTGTAACCCCAGCACTGCAGTGCACATCTGTAACCCCAGCACAGCAGCACACATCTGTAACCCCAGCACAGCAGCATACATCTGTAACCTCAGCGCAGCAGCAAACATCTGTAACCCCAGCACAGCAGTGCACATCTGTAACCTCAGCACAGCAATGCACATCTGTAACCCCAGCACAGCAGTGCACATCTATAACCCCAGCACAGCAGCACACATCTGTAATCCCAGCAGAGGAGCGCACATCTGTAACCCCAGCACAGCAGTGCACATCTATAACCCCAGCACAGCAGCGCACATCTGTAACCCCAGCACAGCAGCGAACATCTGCAACCCCAGCACAGCAGCGTACATCTGTAACTCCAGCACAGCAGTGCACATCTGTAACCCCAGCACAGCAGTGTACATCTGTAACCCCAGCACAGCAGTGCACATCTGTAATCTCAGCACTGTGGATGTGCAAACAGGAGGATCCAGCATGGCCCCCACCCCCCCTCCGGTGGATTTCACAGCTAGGCCTTTATCAGCTTTACAATTGCCAAGTACCCCTCCCCAGGGTGTCCGCTGCACTCTTCTCTGTGCCATGTTGGATAGTATATCATGTGTAACTATGCCTTTTTGTTTGTTTGTGTGAACTCTGAGTCATGCCCACAAATCTCGTTTCCCACACCTTTATCATTGGGTATCCCCCACATTATTTTTTCCTAGCTTTACAATTTCAGATCTTTTTTTTTTTTTTTTTTTTTTTTTTTTTTTTTTTTTTTTTTTTTTTTTTTTTTTTGGTTTTTCGAGACAGGGTTTCTCTGTATAGCCCTGGCTGTCCTGGAGCTCACTCTGTAGACCAGGCTGGCCTCGAACTCAGAAATCCACCTGCCTCTGCCTCCCAAGTGCTGGGATTAAAGGCGTGCGCCACCACGCCCGGCTTACAATTTCAGATCTTACATCTGTATATTTATTCTACCTAACTTGAGTTTTGTATGTAATATGGAATAAAGGTGCAGTTCCGTGTTTCTGCACATGGGTGTCCAGTTTACCTCGCTGATCAATGTACCATTTCTACACACATGTATAGGAAGGACACAACCAGTCCGGTCTGCTTCTGATTTGTCTGGAGGAAAATATTCCCATAGCAAAGGCCTTTGGGATGTAATACTTACCCCCATCCAATTGTCTACCGCCTGCCCTGGAAATGTTGCTTCTGTGCTTTATAAATACCTTGTATTCCGTCAATCTTCCAAGAGCTTTAGTCCATGGACAGACAGACAGCCAAATACGTCTTGGATAGACTTGAGTAGATCCCAACATTTCAGGCGTCTCAATGGCAACTTTAGAACAATCAGCTGGGCCAGCACGTCAGTTACCACACCGTGAATTACATACTATGACTGCTACCAGAAGCAAAGTGGCCCAAACAAGAGAGCCGAATGAATATCCAGTACTTAAAACCAACACGTGGGTCGGCAGATGAGTGACTGTCCTCAGCACCGCTTTTTTCTTATATTGTTCGAAGAGGAATCGCAAGAATCCTGTCTGCCTCGGCTTTTGGAGTTCTTTTGAAAATCAAATAAAATGTCACATGGAAGCCTCCAACGCTAGTCCACACCTGAAATGTCAGCCCTTAGAAGGGAGACACAAGAGGAACAAGAGTCAAAAGCCAAAAGTAGATACATACTCGGTGGGGGGGGTTGTCCAGACCACCCTGCACAACAAAACAAGACAGGTGGTTTCATATATAAAGATCATGCATTTTTAAATTAATTAATTAATTTGTTTATTTTACACACCATATTTTATCCCCCCCCCATCTACCCTCCAACTGTTCCATATCTCATACTTCCTCCCCACCCCCTATCTCCACGTGGATGTCCCCAACCCCCACCCCACCTGACCTCTAAACTCCCTGGGGCCTCCAGTCTCTTGAGGGTTAGGTGCATCATCTCTGTATGAACACAGGCCAGGAAGTCCTCTACTGAATGTGTGTTGGGGGCCTCATATCAGCTGGTTATATGCTGTCTGTTTGGTGGTCCGGTGTTTGAGAAATCTCAGGGGTCCAGATTATTTGAGACCACTGGTCCTCCTCCAGGATTGCCATGACTGAACACATCAATAGACAGACAGACAGAGGAGGAGGGAGGAGGAACCCTCCGGATAACAGTGGTCCTTAGAGATCATAGGAAGACAAGAGAGAGCATACAATCTCCTAGTGTCTTCTCCAGGGTCTTCTGAAAAATGACCTGGGAAATGCCAGCACAGTGCCTTCGAATAGCCTAAGATCCACTTTCTGCTATCAGGTCAGAAGATCGGTTTTATAAACTTTCAAAAAGATAAGGGCTTTCAAGTTTAAGGTAAAAGTTCAGGAGTAGTTGAGAGTGTGTGTCTACGTTTGCCTAAGGCAATAACCAGATAAAACACAGCACTGATAAAAACATGATTTTAAAAATTGTTTAATGATCCCTTTGAAGATAATAAGGAGCAAGAAAGGCCTGCATATATCTTCCTGTCAACCATTTTATATGAAAGTGATTGTGACCACAAAGGATTTGATTTCATTTTGAGACAGTGACTTTTCCTAAAAGGAAAAG
>NW_022196891.1:83516525-83526525 GCF_008632895.1 Mastomys coucha
AAAAAAAAGGCTCAGAAAATTTCATCCTGCTTACCAGACATTTAATAATTATTTCCAGAGATAGCAATACCAGCACAATTGTATTAGTCTCCAATTTCTGCTGTAATTACCATGCCCACTGGTGTCAAACAGCAATGTGTCATTATCCACAAGTTCTGGAGGCCAGAAGCTCAAGGTGGCTTCTCAGTGGGCTAAAGATCAATGTGCTGGCCGGCCATGGTCTCTCTGGATGCTCTGTGGGAAAATCCCAGGGATCAGGGTGTGGTCAAGTAGGGATAGATGAAAAAAGATTAACCAAAAATAAGGACATATAAAAAAGCCATAAAGAAACCTATTTTTGTTAGCTTATTAAAAATATGTTTTGAAAAGAGAGTTGGAATGGAGACACTCTATGGATGGGTGATGTTCCTACCAAAAGCCATAGGTATTTAAATAGAAATCACAGATACCAGAATGGGATACCACTGAACTCCCCACGAGTTGTTGGTTAGGGAGGTGCCCAGAGTCCCTCCTAAACAACCCAGGCTCTTGCTACTTCTCATGATTGCCCATCAGAAGTTGATTGTTTTCTGAGCCATGCTGAGACGTCAGTCAATTTCATACACTTCAATCTTTCGATCCTCCCCCACCTCCTTGCACCCTTTTTTTTTTGTTGTTTGAGACAAGTTCTCACTATGTAACCTCTGGTTGATCCCGAACTCCATCTGCCTCTGCCTCCTAAGTGCTGGGATCAAAGGTGTGCGCTACTAATCTGGCTCCATCTTTCAATTCTTAATATTATTTCCTGAGTATTGCGTTCTCGGACAGTCTTTGCCTAAGTCTCTATCTCAGGCATTTCCAAGTTGTAACATATTTTGAATTTACTTCCTTACAGGGTGAGAGATGGGGATCTAGCTTCTCTCTTTCACGCTGGGATGTCCAATTTTGCCAACACCATTTACAGAAGGGACTGTAATTTTTGCGAGGCATATTTTAAATATTTTTGTTTTTTAAAATCACTGGTTTTAGATGCATTACTTATTGATAGGTTTTCTGTTCTAACCTATGTATTTTGGCGACTGTGGCTTTGTAGCACCATGGAAGTCCGAGAGTGTGGTGTACACTGTTCTTTTTGCTCAGGGTTTCTTTGGCTAACTGGAGTCTGTCTTGCTTCCATATGACTCTTAAGATTATTTTCCACAATTCTGTGATGAGTATTATTCAGATTGTGATAAGAGATTGTACTGGATCTGTGTTGTCATCCAATGTGGGCCCTTAATCTAGGGCCTTTGTATTAAAAGGCAGAAGAAACAACTCCCACTGGGGTCTCGAATGTCAGCTGCTGTTATTGGCAGGTAGGGGATATCTCTGTGTGCATTTAAGAGGGAGTAGCTTGCTAAATAATGAATGGACTTCTCCCTCCATCTTGACAAATGCCCTGATAGAGATCAGGATCTCAAGAGGTTTCCTCTTAGCACAAAGGACTGTCCCTTACCTAAGCTCCCTCCACACGACCACACAGTCCATCCTACCAGATGGAGTCAATTTTTCCCATAATACACTTGGCAGGAAAAGAAAATCTATTTTAAGCTGGCTGTTCATTTTTCATGATGTACATTACAAAGGCACTGCGTAGCCTAATTTATTTGTAAGTGGACCGAAATTCAAGATAGAATGAAGCCATTTGGCTAAAGGCTGACTCCTGGGAGTCAGGTTTCTGTATGGCAGAATGAGAGCTCGTCTCTTTATACTGATCTTAAAATGGATAAAACAGGCAGAATTCAGGTTGAAGCATAACCCCCGGAGTTGAAAGGCCACACAACAGAAGGATTGGAACTCATTAGCAAACTGTATGATCCACCCTGTGGTTTTGCTTATAGTGCCTGGGATTGCTTCTCAAATGTTTTAAATTCGATAATAATATGTATATATATATATATATACATATATATATATATATATATATATATATACAGACACACTGTATTGAAAGAGCAAATGTTTCTGCCAAAATTCTTCCGTTCTCCCCATTCTCTTACCCATATGGGTTTTGCATGTTTGTAATACATATGTCCCCCATGTCTTCTCACAGAACTCTCTGTGGGCTGGCTTATAAAAGATCGCCCTTAAAGGAAATGGCTACACTAAGCTTTTCTCTAAACGCTTAGTGTATATTTTCCTAATATTCTAACTCTGAGAAACATGGAATAAACAAAAGGTGTGAACATTGAAATCAGATCTAAGTTTCCAGCTAATTCTCTAACTTAAGTGTAGGGCCTTGGATAAGACCTTAGGTCCCTTTTGCCTTGTTCGGGAATGGAGGGATCACTTTCGGCCCTTCCAAGACAAAGTCTAGTAAGCAGATTTCTCACTTGGCCAACATTCCTAACCCCCACTTTTGTGAACTAGTTCCCTAACTTAATGATGCTTCCAATCTTCCTTTTCATGACCAGACAAGACAACCAAAGAAATCCAAATAAGAGAGAAACTTTGGGTTCTCCCTAAAGGCAGAACTGACCTCTGGATCTTGGGAGGATCAGAAGATCTGTGAGCTGAAGTTTACCCAGGTGACCTGTGGGAAAGAACTGTGGCACAATGTTCAAGCCCGTGGCATGCTCAAACTCTCTGCTTGACAGAAATGGAAAGAGGGCACCAGGAAAGAAGTGTCAGGTGAGGACATGGAATGAACTGGAATCCAGGAGCATCATTTACCTGGCTGTCAGGAAACCCCATACACAGCAGCTCTACACGGGTAAAATAGAATTAAATGTGCCCTCATTTTCCTTCCTTCTTTTCCTCCCTCCCTCCCTCCCTCTCTCCCTCCTCCCTCCCTCCCTCCCTCCTTCCCTCCCTCTCTCCCTCTTTCCCTCCCTCCTTCCCTCCTTCCCTCCCTCTCTCCCTTTTTCCCTCCTTCCCTCCTTCCTCCCTTCCTTCTTTCCTCCAATTGTCTTATGATGTTCTCTCCTCCAAAAACTTTCCAGCATCCAAGGAAAGGCACCATCCCATAGGAAGCCACAGAAAAGGAAAGGGGAGAAGGGAGGGAAGGAGGCAGAGAGGGAGGGAGAGCTAAAGGGAGGGAGGGAAGAAGGGAAGGAGGGAGGGAGGGAGAAAGGGAGGGAGGGAGGGAGGGAGGGGAGTAATCTACCACCAAGGTCTAGGACTGGTGTCTGGTCCTGGTCCTGGTCCCCAGCTTTGTCAGGCCCGAGTTTCCAGCTGATCTCTATTTTAAGTGTAGGGCCTCAGGTAAGACCTTAGGTTCCTTTTGCCTCGTTCCCTCTGTATTGCTGCATCCACTTTTGTGAGGTATTGCTAACTGCCTACAAGCGGTTTGAATCTGTGTCTTATGGTGCTTTCTATCTGATCCTCAGTGGCGCTTTGGGGGAAAGGGACAAACCCGGCTGGTGGCCAGGATGATGGCTCTCACGGGTTCTGGGTCTTTCTTTTTGCTTAATCTAAAGGGGTGATGCTTTTTATCTATTCGGACATTTAAAAATTGTCCTGCGTGCTTATGTGTGCATGTGTGTGTGGGGGGGGGGTGGGTTCATGTGCACATGTAAATGTGTTTACTCGTGTGTATGGAGGCAAGAGGTCAATACCAGGAGTGTTTCTCAATCCCTTTTTACCTTTCTGAATCAGGATCTCTCACTTGCCTGGAACCTACTGACTCAAGCTAGGCTAACTGACCAATAAACCTTAGGGATTCTTCAGTTTCCATCTTCCTGGCTTGGTGTTACAGGACATGCCCATGAATCTGACTATTTTATACAGGTATTGGGGATAGGACTTGGGTCCTTGTTTTTGCACAGAAAACACTTTTTTTTTTTTTTTTAACTAAACATGCCTGCGGAGAAAGATGTCAACTGATGATGATGATGGCAATGAAGCCGACACTGAAGCTGACGCCGATGCCGACACTGATGATGTTTTAAGAATATGCCCTGAGTCCCCTATGGGCTGACTGCAGTGAAGAAGTCCATAGCAGGGGCAGACTGGAAGACTGACTGCTTCACAGGAAGGCTCCCATAAGGCAGAAGATGGCTGTGAGAACAGTCAACCCCAGCCTAGGAGAGACACCAGGAGATCGAGTGCTTATGATCAAGAGAGTAGAGGTGAGAGAGCATCACTATAGTCCTTAAGCTAGCCAAGCCTATGGATGGGGCTACAGTCACCTACTAGGGGAAGGTTCTTGTCCATCTACAAAGGGTAAGGCTGAGAGGCTCCCAGAGTTCAAGAACAAGCATTCAATTACCAGCCCCGCCCCCCACACACACACACCCTCAGCTTCTCTGAAGGATCTCCTCATTCATTTCTGATATTTAAATCAATCGTAAACTAACCAGAAATCCCAAGGGAGCTTTCAAGATCTGCTGAAGTAGTCATTTTGGGGAGGAGGGGTGCATGGGGCGGGGGGGGGGGGGGAATCAGAACTGTGGATTTTTGTAGCTGGAATCCATAGCGAATGACCTGGGTCTGGCTGACTCCGTGACGCATAACAGTGTACATCACATGATTCATAGGAGGCAGGATGGAAAAGACCCATGAAGTCACTTTTTCCA
The DNA here is from genome assembly GCF_008632895.1 of Mastomys coucha. Classification (NCBI taxonomy): domain Eukaryota; kingdom Metazoa; phylum Chordata; class Mammalia; order Rodentia; family Muridae; genus Mastomys; species Mastomys coucha. Next base: position 83,521,061 of record NW_022196891.1, read on the forward strand.
TCCTGCAGCCATTGAAGTTTTACTCCCTGCCAAGGTAGGATTATATTCAAATATTTGGTCTGATCGAGTTTGAACTTTGTCAAGTAGAAGGGGCTCCCTCGGGTTTCCCCCGGGATCTTAGCTCCACAGAATCACTGATCTCAATCTTTGGAAAATGTTCCCAATGTTCACTTTAAATTTTCCTTTGCTCAATTTCATCCCATTAATCCTACTTATTACCCCTCGGGCCACCCTAAATAATCCCCCGTCTTCTTTCATGTTGACATTCCTCCAACGCTGGTAGAGGGGACAGGGGAATACAAAAATGTCATCTTGGCAGAGATCGCAGTCCTAAGTATAAAAAGAAGACGAGAAATGATCTGAATAATAACTCAAAGTGTTGGGGAGATGGTATGTATTAAATGAGAAAGGCTTTTCCAGATTGCCTCAGAAGAGCTCGGCCAATCAACGGCAGGTGTTTCTAAGTTTCACTTTACATTCTTAATAGTCTGAGTCAGAGAGTAGCAAAGACGAAATATCACATAATCGGCCATACTGCCACCTAAGGTGGATAATGGACTCTGTCCTCACAGCCTTTGGGGGAGATAATTCTATATAATCCTCTGATTATTTTTCCCTAGAGGGCGAGGATCGCCTCAAATAGCACAAAACCACATACGCTAAATTCACAGTGAGGGCTGTGCCTCCTCTGAGGCCCTGGGCACAGCAGAGCTGAGCCAGTGAAGTCATCAAATACCAGGGAATGCAGCTACAGGGCACAGTTTATACAGCAAGAACCCCGGGTACCCCTCAGAGTATCTTATGGTGGCTAAGATCCTCGATAAAAATATAAATTTTTCATCTTAGACCACTTGTGACTCAAAATCTAGAAGACCTCCTTTTAAACAAATCATTTAATACATTAACAGTCTGGTCCATGGGGTGACTCTAATCCAATATCATCTGAGAGTACCTTGGATTAAAGTGGCTTAACTAAACCAGCTCCACAGGAACACAAATCATAAGTTAAGAACCAAACAAACTGAAGCCTGAGATCACAGCAGGGTAGGAGGCAAGTTTGAAGTGTGGTGTGAATATTGCCTATCAACTTGACAAGATCTGGAACTGCCTAAGGCAGGTGGGGTTGGGGATGGACAGAAATAAAAGGGGGAAGAAGGCCTAGCATCAATTTTCATCTCTCTCTGCTTCCTGACCATGGGCATTATACAACCACTTACCTCAGATTCCCACACTTGTGCCTTCATACTCAGGCATTCAAACTCAGACCTTCACACTCAGACCTTCATACTCACACATGGCTTCACATTGTGCCTTCACACTCAGGTCTTCACACTTAGGCCTTCCCACCCAGGCATCTACACTCAGACCTTCATACCTAGGCATTCACACTCAGGCCCTCACACCCATGCCTTCACATTCAGGCCTTCACACCCAGGCATTCACACTCAGGCTTCACACTAAGATATTCACACTCAGGTCTTCACACTCAGGCCTTCACACTCAGGCCTTCACACTCAGGCCTTCAACTCATACGGTTCCCATCATGATAGACTGTATCCCTTAAAACTATGAGCCCAAACAAACTTATCATTAAATTTCTTTTGCCAGTTATGCTATCACAACATTGCTAAAATTAATAATGCAGAAACAAATATGCATTAAGTGTGAACTGCGTTTGGTGGCTATTGGAAGCAAGATGCATGTGTGTGGGATTAAACTGACAAGGTAAAATTTCTCATTAGACCAGATCTGTTTATACAAGGTTTTAGCCCATGCTTTCAGTTATTCCTCCCATGTGGTACAAAGTTATATATGACAGAACCCTTACTAAATGGAAGACAAAAGGGAAATTATACTATATGAATATCTTTCTAGTGCACATGTATTGTCAAGGAGTTGCAAACACGGCTTCACCTTCAGTTATAATAAACTGTAGCACACTAATATTTCAAACCAGAAAGACTAGAAAAGCCAGAAAAGTAGTTTTTTATTCATGTAAATTCAATGCTATCTCACTATAACTCCCACACTCATTTAGAAGAAAATGAAAGGCTAGTGTAGTATTTACAGGGAAAGCCTGTGCAGTTTTGGAAAATAAGGACTATTTTGAAGGATTTGCACACTCAAATTTCAGGATTAATTATAAGGCTATAATATGCAAGACAGTGATGCAGTTGGAAAGATTATATGTCTATGAAAAGATGGAGAGTCCAGCAGTATATTACTCCCTACACATACACAGGAGATTGATTTACAGCAAAGGTGTTAACATATTCAGTGGAGGAGACATTGAGATAACTGGATATTCATATATAAAAGGATCTGACTTCTTAACACCGTGCTATTTGGTAAGTCAAACTGATGACAGGCAGTGAGTGCTTAGAAGCTGAACCCACAAAACTCCAGAACATGTGAGGGGAAAAAAAAATCTTGGCTATCTTGGAATAAAGCTATTTCTTTAATTAATTAATTAATTAATTAATTAAAAACCCTGATAATGCTGGCAGCTCAGTGGGGAAGCCCAAGCTTGCTGCATAAACATGAACACCTGAGTCCAGACACCCAGAACCCATGAGAAGCTAGATGTGGTAGCAGACATTTGTAATCTCAGTGCTTTTAATCTGAAATGGTGAGTGGAGACAGGAGGATCCTGAAATCCCACAGGCCAGCTCCAGCTAACGAGAGACCGTCTCACTCTAGGTGTAAGGTGAAGACCAACATTGAAGGTTATCCTCTGACCTCCACATGGGTGCTGTGGCAGAACACACCTGTGTCAATCCTCACATCGATGAGCACACAAACATAGATATGGAGACATACAACACACACAGAGAGAAAGGGTGTTTGTTTGTTTGTAAAACATGATTTTAATATTTTCAACTGTTAATATTCAACAAATTATTTTAAGATTTATTTCATTGTTATATCTCTGTTTTCATTTCTGATTTAATTAATTTGGATATTGTCTCTGTTCCCTCTGGTTAGTCTGGCTAAGGGTTTATCTATCTTGTTGATTTTTCTCAAAGAACTAGCTCCTGGTTTTGTTGATTCTTTATACAGTTCTTTTTGTTTCTATTTGGTTGATTTCAGCCCTGAGTTTGATTATTTCCTGCCATCTACTCCTTTTGGGTGTATTTGCTTCTTGTTGTTCTAGAGCTTTCAGATGTGCTGTCAAGCTGCTAGTGCAAGCTCTCTTCAGTGAGAAAGGATTTTTTTTTTTAAGGACAGATAATAATGCTATGTAAAAATGGGAAGCTAGTGAAGTGCTCACACGTGACTTAGAGGCATGTGGAGTAGTTTAAATACTTTGAAAAAAAATCTGGTAGAAAAGGATAATACACACACACACACACACACACACAAACACAGCGCACCCTCACAGAGGGAGGGGAGAGAGAGAGAGAAAGGGAGAAAGCTAGAGCTAGAGAGAATGCATTACAGAACACCAGCTGAATATCTAAAATTGACTGCAGCGCATAGAGAAACACCCATTGCAAAGGGCCAGGTGGTAATGCAGGCTTGACAGACTGGCCTTAGGTTCCAGGAACTGGTCTGATTGGTTTCCAGGCATCATCTCTTAGCAGTTTATTGAGGTAGGAGTGACTTTCCCACAGTCAGGATGAAGAAACAAGAGACTCACAGTTATGAATATACTTGCCCAGAGCCACCAAATCTAGTAAATGATAAAATAGGACCCAAATGGCGACCCTCCTTCTTAACTGCTTCTCTTTCATCGGTCTTCAAGATGAGACATTTACAATCTTTTAGGGAATGAAGGCATTGCATGACTGACTCTGCAATGCTTCTAGCCTCCCCTTACAAAATGCTGGAGTCATTCACATGTTTTGTTTGTTTGTTTTGTTTTGTTTTTTTAAGGAAAATCAAAAACTTGGCAAAATAAGGATGCAAATTTCTAAAGGCAGGGATGTTATTTCAGCACAGAAATGGAGCCGTTGATCCTGGAGGAAGATCCCTAACCCTAACCCTCCACCTTCCTCTCACAAAACAGTTCAAGCAAAGAGCACGTGGCCAGGCCCATTGCACCAGCCTGCCATGTTCCTAGAGGCGAGTTCTGTCCTAGTTTGCTTTTCGTTTCTGTGGTAAATTCTGTGACCAAAGTCAGCTGTGAAGAATAAGCCATTTACTTGACTCACAGGTTTCAGCCCATCATTGTGGGAAGCCAGAGCAAGAACTCAAGGCAGGAACCTAGAAGCAGGAACTGAAGTAGAATTTGTCTTAGTTAGGGTTTTACTGCTGTGAACAGACACCATGACCAAGGCAAGGCAACTCTTATAAAGGACAACATTTAATTGAGGCTGGCTTACAGGTTCAGAGGCTCAGTCCACTATCATCAAGGCAGGAGGAACATGGCAGCATCCAGGCAGGCATGGTGCATCCAGAGCTGAGAGTTCTACATCTTCATCTGAAGGGTCTTAAAGCCCTCACCCACAGTGGCACAACAAGTCAACAAGGCCACACCTACCAATAGTGCCGCTCCTGGGGCCAAGCTGATATAAACCCTCACAGTAGCCATGGGGAAACACTGATCACTGCCTTGCTCTCCCTGCCTTGCTCAGCTCTCTTTCCTTTAGAGCCAAGGTCCACTTGCCTCGGGATACCATGGCCAACAGCGAGCTGTGCTCTCCCACATTAATCCACAATCAAGAAAACGCCTACACAGACACGTCCAAAGCCTCATCTAATGATAACTTCTCAGCTGAGCTTCCTTCTCCTCAAGTGTGTCATTCTGACCATCGAGATCCATCGTCACACAACCCAAAGGGGGCTTGTACCCCAAGCCAATCAGCCTTTTTCTTTTTAAAAAAAGTTCCATCATAAGTTTTTTGAGAAAAGGGAGACGTAACAATGAAGTATACCTTAAAATAACTATTCCACTTGTTGAATATAAACAGTTGAAAATATTAAAATCATGTTCTACAAAAAAAAAAGATGGTACAAATTTATTCTTCACATTCTGTCTCTATAATTGATTCTGCATGAAAATAATTCAAATATTATTTTCCTATATCAATATTTATTATTTTGAAGATTTTCCTAATGTCCACAGAATTGGCTTTCTATATAAGAATAAATATTAGGGAAATCTTAAAACATAAGTTTTTTGAAAGTAATTACATCATTTTCTCCCTTTCTTTCCCCAACCCATGCCATGCATCCCCCTTCCTTCTTTCAAACACATGGCCTCTTCTTTCTTTAATTGTTGTACCATGTATGGAATTGTTTACTTTCCAAAGGAACTAAACCCTTCATAATGCATAAGTCCTGTTTTATTTGTGTGTGTGTGTGTGTGTGTGTGTATGTGTGTGTGTGTGTGTGTGTGTGTGTGTGTGTGATCCAGAGTTGTGAAGTTTTGGGAGAATGTATTACTTAAAGTACATGGCAAATAATCCCATTAAAATGCCCTCCAGAGGAGTTAGATGTCTTACTGAAAATTGTTCTTGATA
>NW_022196891.1:83531525-83552466 GCF_008632895.1 Mastomys coucha
AGAACGTACTTCAAAAATAAAGTGAAATCATGTGTACAGAGAGGAAGACTGCTCTGACCAAGCGGCGTGTCGGAATTTAATCGCTCTGCACTTCATCGGTGTGACTTGCTCCTGAGTCAAGAGACCATGAGGCAGTTTTCTACTAAAGCGAATACTAAGATTTTAAACGGGTGACTGTTATATTATTTTCTCTCCTACGTGCATATTAGATTATACTTCGTCATGTTAAATCAGGTTAAATTGGAATCAATACTCCTCAGAAAGGGTCAGCTCAGTATGCATAAAATCTAGGATGATATGGCTCAGAAAGCACTTCGGAGACTGTGGAGATGGGAAGCTGGAGTTCCTAGTGTGAAGCCCGTCCTATCCACAGCTCTTTCCACACATGCACACACACACACACACACACACACACACACACACACAAACACACACACACACACATACATACACACACACACCAATGCACATCCGCCCAAACACATAGGTATATATGCATAAATATAAGGACAAACATATACATAAACAAACATGTGGGTACACATGCATAAAAACACATAACCATACATGCTTGTGCACACACACACACATACACACACACACACACACACACACACACACACAAAGAAGAAGTCATATAGGAGGCCTGGTACAGAGAAGAAGTTGCAGGCTGTGCTGAGGCACTGGAGGCTCTGCCCTTCAGGGACCTTTTCTAAGAGGTGATGACACACCAGAGAACAGGGAGAAGGGTGGAACATCGCTTGTTACATAATTTATAACCTCATTTGTACCCAGGGACCCAACCCTAGCAGAACCTCAGAGGACAATGGCTTCATGAATCCTGCAGATGTGCAAATGGAGGATTTATGCACGTAGGACTTCCTAACCCAGCCTCAGAGGCAAGCCTGACCGTAAGACTCCAACCCTGGGGCCTCACCAAATCTGAGGAAGCACTGGACACTCTGAAGTAGAAGGACCAACAGTCGGCATATAGCTGGTGGACAACCTGGACCACACACACCGTAGATCCTGGTAACATCCCAGGCAAAAGGAGAAAACAGGGTGTGGGTGTGTTATTAGACTCCCAACACACTGGCAGACATGTTGCAGGCCTTGCTTTCACTTATCGGGGAAATTCAGCATTTCAACCACTTGCCTATCACGCTCCATTTCGTATCTGTTGCATTTACGAGGCACTTTGATGTGTTCGCAAACAGTTGTTTTCTTCCACAACAGCCCGGTTGCTAGGAGACCCATTTTCCCTCACTGATTAACCTCCTTGCAGGTGTTGTTTGTGTTTTGCCAGGTTCCCCACTCATGCCATGAGCCAACCGACAGTGAGGGGCCTGAATCTCATAGAGCTGTCATGTCCTCTGACTTTGCTGTAGGCTACAGTGCTGCCTAGGCCTTTCTCCATCAGCCACTCGGCGGCTTGCCTCTCGGTTGCGGTTGCTCTGATACGTCCTCACGATGAAAGCCCAGGCTGTGTATCTCTCAGGAGCATGCCACACAGGTTGCGCTTGTGTCTGAGTGTCTTCGGACCAGTTGCTCCAGCTCGGATCTGGGTTTTGCCTCAGGAACCCATGTCTTATTCCTGGTGCGCAGGCTCGGATGTCGAAGGGCAGTGGGGACTTTAAGAGGTATGATGCCTCAGCTGGTTGAGAGTACCTGAGGACCTGCGTTGAAGTCTTCAAAAACACATGTAGAAAGTTACATGGTTGTGCCTGTAACCTCAGCACTGAAGGGGTGAGGGCACAGAGGCAGGGGGATTGCTGGGGCTTACGGGCTGCTGTCTTAGCAACAGGTTCAAAAAGAGACCCTATCTTGAGACAATAAGGTGCAGAGTGAGAGAGGGGACATCGGATCTCTTCCTCTGTCCTTCACGAACACCATATACATACAGTTGTGTAAAACAAACACACACGCGCACACGCACACATGCACACACGCACACGCGCGCACGTGTACAGAGAGGGGCCAGTGATTAGTTTTAAATTCTTCCCACTCTGGTATCCTGAGCCTTTCCACCACGATGTGCTCACTGCCTTGTACAGCCCCAAAGCAAGGGCTCTGGGATGAGTTACACCTATCGCCAGAAATGCCCTTCTCTGTCTGAGTGCATAGATCCTCTCAAGCTGGTGCTACATGGACAGAAGGTGACTATCACAATTGTCCCCCGTTGGATACCCTCCATCACTCAGCTGAGGTACCCAGGGTCCTTGGGAAGGTCGCTGTTTTTCCTCCACAATTAATGAATATATTGGGAAAACATTTTGAGGATATCTAAATAGCATCTCAAGCATTTTTTACTGCTAGTTTTAAAATCCATAGGCAGTGTAGAGGGACAGCTTTTATATCAGCGACTATTTCTTCAATTAATCTACATCTATATGAATTTGTGAACATGCGCCTTAGTTGTGGGGCTATATAATCCAAAGCTATTGATTTCGCTACTCAAACTGTTCTAGTTTTAACTATTTGACCCACATTGGTTAGCCTCTGTGTTCTCACAACATACACAGAACTCTCTCAATATACACGGTTTTTTCTAAGTTACTCTGCAGCATAGGCTGGAATTGGACTCATGATCCTCCTACCTCAGCTTCCTGAATAGGACTGCAGAGCCAGAACATACACTGTCTGAATGCAAGGAAATGCTCAGAAGGAAATGGGTATACCTGCATGTTCATAAACACATAAACTCCATAAATGTGACTATAATCAGCCACTTTCCCAAAGAGTCCCAATTCCTTGTATTGGAGAATAACTCTGAAACTCATAACTGGATGATGAAGGAGACTTTTCAATAGAGGAGTCAGAGAACCACCCCCTCCGCTTGTAAATGTCTTCATCTGTACCCTTAGGAGCACAGACTATTTGTAAAATGTCTCTCCTGCCCTCTCCTCTCCATGCAACAATGTATCCTTCTATTTGATCAAAAGGGTGGGTTGGGCTTCTGCTATATGGTGGAGACCAGGCAACAATAAACCCTGGAGAAGACGGATTCAACCCTTCCCCTTGCAAGGCTTCCAGACTGCTAAAGGAGTGATCTCTTAAACATATAAACCAAGAGTTAAAATGTGGTGTGGTGAGCACTGCGGTCGCCAGTGTGGGGTCCAAATGGAGGTAGCACATTGCTCAGATCTGAATGGAGTAGAGTAGGTGGGTGTGAAGAGCTTTTGGAAAGAGATCCCAACTGGGTCAGAATATCTACTTCACCAGGGGCTTGTTTTAGAGAGCAGAAAGATAAAATCTGTGAAGAAAGTCTGGAAAACAGAACATACCAGGCTGCGGACATGCACCTAAGTGTGCTCACTGCCTGGGGGGGGGGGCACATTCCATTCTGAGTACCCACATCAGGAAGCTCACAACCGCCTGTAGGCAGTTCCAGGGGCTGGTTTCGCTTCCATGGGTACCTGAGTGCACATAGGGCACAAAAATTCATGCAGGCACACATGCATGTACAGATAAATAAAAAAAAATAAAATCAAAACATCTTATTAAAAACAAAAACAAAAAAAGAACATGAAACAAAAAACAAAACCAAAACAACAAAATCAGAACATTCCTCAGCTCAGAGACAGACGGCAAAGTCAGCAAGTCCCTAGAGTATACACTAGTGACAGAAGTGGAGGAATACAGAAGGCAGGAGGAGGTGACAGAAGGCACGGAAGCCAGGTCAGGGTGGGTTTTGTCAGACAGGTTTGGGTCTACAGAGGTGCACTAACGCTGAGCGCCACAGAGACCCTAGACCCTTAGCGCAGGAAAGTGGCATGATCTGATCGGATTTCTGTTGCAGACAGATCACTCAGGCTAACCTGTGAACCATGGATTCAAGGGAACTCGGCCAGCAAGTGTTTTAGCAATTAGGAGAGATGATGTAACAGAGTCGGGAACAGTGGTTGGATTTTAGTAATAGTTAAGAGGTGAAATCAGCAGATCCAGAAGATTTTTTATTGAATGAGAAAGATGTGAAGGAAGGATATAGTTCCTGGGACAACACAGACTGATTGTGCTGCCGCTGCTGCCGCCACTCCTGCTGCTGCCACTCCTCTTGCTGCTGCCACTGCTGCTGCTGCTCCTGCTGCCTCCACCATTGCTGCCCTTCCAGTCACTGCTATCTGGTGGTTACTCCCTGGTGGGTTTCAGGCAATGGATTCTCTCAGGGATACATCAGAAGCGGCAGGTGTCTGGTCCCATTTTAGGGATGCACACTTGAGTCACTTAAGTTGCTGCTGACCAAAGGTCTCTGGTTCAGGGTTCTTTTATAACTGTTACTACGCGGTCTGTGAGAAGATGACTTGAGGCTAAGTATCTGCTACCCAACAGATTTTGAACGTGACTGGTTTCCATCCACGCCATTGGTTTTGATCCCGATGGCACACGGACGGCCTTCTCGGATCGTGCTTCATTGTGTACGTACCAGATTTCATCTGAAAGTTAACAGAATATAAACAGATGGACAGCAAAACAAATGAGGCTTCCTTCCAGCTTTTACCCTCCTTTAGGGTCTCTCAGTCTCAGTAAAGACTCGGTCACCTTATTCACAGCACTTGCTGATTGTGCAGGGCTCGCTATGGATGTCCGCACTGTGCCTCACTTTCAGTTACTCTCCAGGAACTTTCCTAACACTTTCCTACTTCCTAATAGAAGAGATTCATTGTTTGACTTCTCTACTTCAGGCCTGAGGCCGCTACTCCTCCACTCACCCCTGTTTTCTTACAAAAAAGGGCAACATTTGGAAGCATGGACGTGTTGGCAGATAGACTCTCTCGCTAAGGGCCAGAAGGTGCTTAGCCTTCTGGCAACTTCATTTTGGGGAACCCATTGAGGCAGGCCTACGGAAGAAGTCCGTGGAGAGAATTTGTACTGGCATTTGTCAGAAGCCTGACCATATTACTATCAAGAGTGTTGGGGTGAGAGGTGGGAGCTGGAGAGATAGCTCAGTGGTTCAGAACACTTGACGCTTTTAAAGAGGACCCAGGTTCAGTTCCCAGTACCCAGGTCACATCTGTCTGTAACTGCAGTTCCAAGTGGCCTAACTCCCTCAGGCACTAGGCATGCATGTGCTGTTTTAGATCAGTCTTCATAAAGCTATGAAAATTGTGAATTTTCTTTCTAGAAGTCTGGTTTATTTATTGACATAACTACTTTTTTTTTATTGTTCTGTAAGTGCTACTTTCCCAGTATAGTGCATGATTGTTGATCATGCATAAAACTATCAATATTTATAACTATCATGTATCTCTGATGAGCTTTTATGAACTTAGTAGGGTTTTTTGATCAATTCTCTTGGAGTGGTGGAGTATGAAGTTGAATTATCTCCCAGGCTCCGTGCGTCCTCATCTGCAGTGAGAAAGCACACGATTATTGTTCTGTTGATGAGTGCCGGGAAGAGCACTGGAGTGTTCTGCTGATAATTAAGACCTACACTTACCTTAAATAGCCAAAAAAACTGCCACGCAATTACCCCATCTGAACTGTATGGGAGATGTAATGCTTGTACAGCCCTTGGCAATGCAGCTTCTTCAGAAGACACAGGCCCAGCCTCATAGCAAGACCTTCGAGGGTGCATCCTTTGCACAAAAGGCCAGGGCAGCTAGAGGTCACTGTCATGCAAATCTAACTCTTTAAGAGCTTTGGTATTTTGCGTCCACATTGTCCAGGCATTAAAAAGAAAGAAAGAAAGAAAGAAAGAAAGAAAGAGAGAAAGAGAGAAAGAAAGAAAGAGAGAAAGAAAAAAGAAGAAGGTTGTACCAACCTTCTTCTTCCTTTTAACTGAAATCCATTTGCATGCGCTTGGGAGTCTAGAAGCAATTTCTTGTCCACCCTAACCAAATGTAATTAGAACAGACTAACTGGAAATGGTATCCACTGTCTCCAAGGACCAAATAAACCCACCTTGAACACCCAGTGCTGCTGAGAAAAGAGCTCTCTTCTTCCGAAGTTAGTGTGACATAGTGGTAATGGGCTTGGGCCTCTCCAGATGGGAAAGCCGAGATGTTTCATTTACTATTGATGTGCTTCTAGACAGTATGCTCCTACTGTTAAGAGCGGGTCCACATCACACACAAGAAAGCTTTGTGGCTCTGTCATATGAATGGGTGCTGTTTAAGGGAATGGCATAAAGACTTGGCTTGACGGTGGTCTCAAGGGTAACTTTGCAGCCCTAAGGGCTGAGCCTCTACCTCAAGATCCAACATGAGAGTTGGTGTGATTGAAAGTGAAATGGAGTGGGAATGTCCTTTAGGTCAAGTTCCCTGAAACTGCCACCCAATCCTTCCAACTACATCCATTGACCAAAGCCCAGCCCTACCACACTGCAATTGCTTGAACCTGAAATGTCCACTGTAGACTCATGTCTTTGACACTTGATTCTTGGCTGGTAGTGGTATTTGAGATGGTTAAGAAACTTTGAGATTCCATGTCTAGTAGGGGGAGGTTAGTCAGTGAAAGTGGGTGGGTTCCCGGGAGTGGTCACTTCCAGTCACTCACACTGCTTCCTGGCCACCCACGATGTAGAGTAAACTGCCCTATCATGGCTTCCTCGCCAAGATGAACTGAATCCTCTTAGGTTTGATATAAAAATTAATCTTCCCTTAAGTTGTTACTATTGGGAATTCCATCACAGAAATGCAGCTAATGCGTGTGTCTAAGTGCAGAGGACATTGGGACATTGAAAAATCAGATTTCTAACTGAGAAAATCTAAGCCATGGATATGGGTTTACTTCTAAAATGGGCATAATGATAATAACAATTTCAAAGCTTTTGTAATGGTTAATTGACATTACTTATATCTTACACAGTAGTTGTTTTCATTTCATTTCCATTGCTAAAGTACCCTGACAAAACCAACTTTGAGAAAGAAAAGCTTGGTTGACCTCACAGTTTCAGGGGACAGTCAATCACTGGGGAGAGTCTCAGCAGGAATTTAAAGCAGCCGGTCACATCATTACATAGCTCAGTAGGAATAGTTAATCAAAAGCAGCAAGGGAATAAAAGTGAGCAAACCTACACTCAGATTTCTCTACTCTTATACCATCCTTGACCCATGCCCAGGGAATCTAGTTCTTCAGGAGCCTGGTGTGCCTTCTCCATGTTGTCCAAGCATTAAAAAAAAAAAAAAATTAAGGTTGCACATCTTTTCTTGGAACTCTTTTTCTTGCTCAACTCTTCATGCATACACTTAGTCTAGAACCCATGATAAGAAAACCTTCATGCCTCAATTAATGTAATCAAGTTGAATCCTCACATACATGGCCACAGGAAACCCCAACTCCAGTCTCTCAGTAAGACCCTTTTCACCAGTGATTCTAGATCCCATCATATGTTGTTAATATGTTGATTTGATCTTGTCTCAACATACGCTATGCTCTAGATTACAGATAACAAGCACAGTAGTTAGTTACTAACGTTTTAGTATAATTGCCCTACAAAATCACCCCAGTAATGAACCTCTATGGGTCTTCTATTATAAATGTAAGGTTTCTTCACAAGTAACAAAACATCTGAGGAGTCCCTGTGAAGACCAAAACTTTGCAGTAAGTGGTAGTTGTATTTTTCCAAGCTCACAAATGCATATGGCGACCAAACTACAATCTGGAAAGGTAGAGTCCTCCCTCGAGTTGGTCACTCAGACTTGCCAGAGAAGTGGCACACTGGAATGGGAGCCCCACAGCTCCTACAGCAGAGTCCAAAGCTCATTTTCCCGGATCCAGATCCCCTTCCTTCTATCATGACAGATACTTGAGTGTGGGCCAGAAGGCTGGAACACACTGAAATATAAAAATGTCCTACTTAAACTCTAAACTCATCAAGAGCGCCAGGATAGTCTGTTCAACCTCAGGCTATTAACTGAGGTTTCTCTGCTGCTTCATCATGATCCAGGGAGATGTAATTGCATCGAACATGTTTAAACCGTCAACCGTGCCTTACCACTAGGGGTCCGGCATTCACTTTTTACACTCTTAAAAAAAAAAAAAAAGAAAAGCCACATCTGGTGTGATCAAGTGAAATGTGTGCATGTGTCACGTGATCATTCTGTATAGAGGAAGATGTTAGTTCCATTGTCCAAGAGAAAATTATTTTAAGTAAAATAATTTAATCTAAAATGTGATGGTTGGGTCCTTGAAGTTTGAACTTCTGTAACAGGCACAATTATTTGCCAGAATGACAGGGCAAATCTCTCCCCTTCAAGGAAACAAGCCTACATTGAAGGTGACGTTTGAATAAGGCTTCAGTTCTGCCCCAATAATATCAACTAGCTGGCTAGAGCTTGGACACAGAAAAGACCAAGGAGTTCTCCAAATCCCTGGAGATGCCCTAGGAAGGAAGAAGGTGCACTTGGGAGAACTATGGCATCCCGGTGCCTGCACACCTAAGCACGTGTCCCGTGTCCTTCATCAGATGGAAGCTGAATGCTTCGCTTCATCCCTTTAACCCATCTCTGTCTGTCTTGTTCTTACCAGATTTCACTTGTAATTCACTTTTTGTGATAAAATGTAGTGAATCATCCCCTTTGTAGTAGTAATAGTGTCAGGAGGAGGAGAGATAAGAAGAAAGCAGGAGGTGGGGGAGGGGAGGTGGGAGAGACACCTGCCACTTACTAAATACCATTCTATGCTAACCTGTAGTAGAATTTTTCCCCCAATTAATTTAAATATTAATACAACAAGAAACCTGTGATTGGGCAGTGAAAAAGGAAGACAGGCGGAGATTTTTAGAGACAGAAAGAGAGGCTAGAGGAGAAGGAAGGAAGATGGAGGAAGAGAAAGATGATCCAGATTCCACATGGCTTTAAATAGTCACAGGTAGCTATGAATATCATATAAGGGATGGATAATTACAGAGCAATTTGTCTTGTCTAGGTGGGCAATTTATATTAATATCAATTGGCTCTGAGTAAATCTGTATGGATATTTTGTGGGGTGAGAATTTACTGATATAAATCTGACTTATAAATTACAAGCCTCTAGAGTTTTGATTTTACTGGGTTACTGCAGTTTGGGATAGATGGGAATGTGAGCAGAATCAACAGCAAGAGAGCCTTGATTGACCAGGCCTGAGAGTAGCTGGGTATAGTGGGATGGTGATTTTTTTTTTTTTAAATTATGTTCTGCAACACTAACCCAATCAGATGATCTCTCTCTACATGTTAGCTTAGGTATCAACCATCTGTATTATTACCCACAGATTAGCAGCATATTCAGCCTTTAAAGTTGGTCAACCACAGATACCCTACATTATGACTTGTTTCTTAGAGCAGTTACTTTCTCCTTTGTTGTATTAATAATTAAGTGTACTTTCCTGGTTTTCTAGATTCATTTCTGTTGCTGTTAAAAAAAAACAAAAACAAAAACAAAAAAACAAAAAACAAAGAAAACCAAAATAAACCAAACCAAACCAAGTCAAACCAACCAAACCAAACCAAACCAAACCAACCAAAACCCTGATCAAAAGCACTTTAGAGGAGGGTTGGGCTCATCTGGTTAGTAATTCCAGGCTATACTGCACCATTTCAGGGAGATCAGTGCTGGGACTCAGGCAGCTGGGTACATCATATCCATAGTCTGGAGCAAAGAGGAGATAAATGTGTCCTTGCTGGCTGGCTGGCTGGCTGGCTGGCTGCCTAAAATCAGCTGGCTTTCTTCACTGGTCTACAGTTCAGGGCTCAGTCCATGAAATGGAACCTCCCACCCTGGGGACGGGCCTTCCCACCTCAATTAACAATTCGGACAATCTCCCACAGACATCCCCAAGGCCAAGCTGATTGACATCCGTCCTCATTAAGACTCTCAGGAGATGGTGGGTAGTGTTGGGGCGACAGTTAAAGTTTTGAGCCCGGTAACCTCGTTTTCATTTATGAACAATTTACCCTTCTTTCCATGCATATCTTGTCTCCAACACTCAATAACTCATTTCCCCTCATGTGTTTGATGAGGGGAGGTAGAAACTTATTATTTTATATTTAGTAAGTATCCAAAGCAACATAGATGAGGGACATGCCAACGTTTGAAATACAAATATAGGCAGACAATGAATCATTCTACCTGTAAAGAAACAGGATGGCCATCTCTCTCAATATATGAGAAGGTGTAAGGATCTTTTTTAATTTGACCTGCACTGTTTGGGACTTAGTCTACTCAAATACTAAATTAATACTTGTAATTAATATCCAGTGGACCCTCTGTGTACAAATGCCTTCAATCAATGGAATTAACTTTGTGCCCAGAAAAATCTATTCTTGGCTAACTTTCCATCTTTGTATATCTGTAGCATTCACTTACTGGAACAGTTAATCATACTTCCAAAAGTCACACACAGTGACCTCTTGGGGAAATGTCGCTAAACAGGATATTTACATATTATGTATATTGTGACACATATATATATGCAAAACAATGCACGTGTATTCATGTACTCTTAAACTTCTCTGAAAAAGAACATTTTACGGATAAATAATTTGTGGCTTATAGAATATTAAAGTTAGCTTTTAATGTGCATTTTTACCTTAAGTAAGCTAAAATATTTCACAGACGTTTATTTTGTGTGAATGTTACTCCTAATTATTCATGGATAAAGTGTCCAGAATACAGCTCAATTATTCTCACCAGCTCAGGCGCAGAGGAAATAATATGACATGAAGCCAAGTGATCCCGGGCCAAACAGTGACTGCAGGCTTCACAGAGGGATCCAAGTCAGGTACACAGTCTCCTGCCGGTCCCTCCCCGTAACCCCATCCCGTCCTGTGCTTCCAGGGCTCTCCGGTCTGTTCCGTTGATCAGGTTCTTCTCTCACAGAGCTTTGTGCATAACAACATCGGCAATTGAGCATCAGGGACTACAGTCTACGAGCATCTCTGTGTACGAAGCAACTTATCACCAAAGGAGGGAGTGGGCTTCAGTCCTTGGCTAAGGGGAACTTGGATGCTGAATTTGGGGAAGGCACACTCCAAGAGGTCAATCTACTGTCTCCTTGTAGCCTTTTGGGTCCTGAGTACTGAGCAATAAAGACTTGCAGAGATATCATAGCCAGAGTGTTCAAGAAGTGTCAGCACAGAAACACCCAGGAAAGAAAACTGCTCACCTAGCCGAATGGAAAAAAGGAAGGAAGAGAGTGAAACTGCACAGGCTTCTTTGAGGACACGCCCCCAATTACCTAGAGACCTCTCCCTAGGCTTCACCTTGTAAAGTTTCCACCACCTCAGGGTAACCCCTTGCTAGGGACTTTTGGGAGATGTTCCTGTACAGGTTGCTGAATGTATCTCCTTTCCTAAGTTAATTAGTTCAAATAAGCAACCTTCTTATTCAGAATTGCAGCTGAGTAAGTCATACCTCAGAATACAGGTCTCAGCAACAATTGTTAGAGTCTGAAAGCTGTGCCAAGGGATGGAGCACTAGTGCCAAGGGATGGAGCACTAGTCTAGTGCAGAAGTTGGACCTAAGCAGAAGATAAAAGCTCAGGTATGAAATCTTCAGAGTTTAGGAAGAAAACAGTCGATCCATCATCGCCACATTGTCCAATGACTTAGAGCAAATGCGAAATGACTGCAGTGACTAGCTTACTCCTGTGATGACAAAGTGCTCCTTAAATAAGTCTATTTTAAGTGCAAGTGGCAAGAATGAGCCACCGGCTGAGTGACTCATTGTCTAGTAGAGCAGGCACATAGGGAAACAGTGTATTTGTAGGGCAGAAGACTCCTGTGAAGGAGTCCATATGGCAAATGGTAGAACTTCTCAAGTGAACCCGAATCCCACATAAAAACCCAAATGGGGAGAAGAGGCAGAGAGGAGAAGCAAGGGGGAAAATTGAGACTATAGAGTGAGTGAACAAGCTAACAACTGAAAAGGTAGCTGTGTGAATCAGTGAAGCATCCAGCCAGGACTCAGCTATAGAGATGCAGGCACAGCCACCTCTGACTGGGGAACCCACCTTCAGCTTCCTACATAGTGACTAACTGTTGGTCAACGCTAAAACTGTACTTATATAGTGTTCTTCCAGTCGTGGACTGTGTTTATTTTAACTGTTCAAAGCTGGTTAATAGTTTTTGCCTTCTGTATGACTAAGCAATTTTTTAAAAATCTCTTTCATTGACAGGCAGTGAGAAGTTTAATGTTAGATATATATATATGTATATATATACATATATACATATATATATAAGTATATGTGTACACACACACATATATAGTTTCCAACTCAGAAATGTCAAATGGGCTGTAGCTTTGCAGAAGTGATTTTATGAGAAGGTAGGGAAAGAAACTGGAGATCTTAGTACAGAAAATTATTTTAAGGATTTTGCTTTGAATTGAGCAGAGTACTGGGGCTGATAGGGAAGAGGTTTTATTTTTAAAGATGGTAGAGAAAGATGCTACTGCTTGGGGAGCGGGGTGATCCAGAAAGGGAGACAGTGGTGGGAGGGATGGCCTTGCCTGGCCAAGTGTTGTTTTTGAGCCAGTGTCAAGCCACACATCACAGAAGTGGAAGACAGAGCAAGCTGCTCACCTCGAAGAGTCTGGAAACTGATGAGACCTGGGATGCAGATGATGTGTCAAAGCCATGCCTCCAGTGACCAGGAAAGCTCCTGCTAGCTTGGATGTACCTCGCCAAGGTTTGCCAGCTCCCAGTTGTGCCATGGGCTTGGAGTGAGGTCTTTGACATCCTGGCCCTTGAAGAACACTTACCTAAATCATAGAAGAGGGTGAAGGAGTAAGCATTTATATTATGCAGATGATGATAGTCAGTCTGACTGTACAGGGAGAAAGGGACATCTGGGTGCTGGGGAACAACCCTCTACTTCTACAATAGCAATCTGAAAGAAAATAAAAGAAAGAAACAATTTATCAACTCAATTTCTCACAACAGGGGAATGGATAAAGTGTATAAAGATGAAGAGTACTTATAAAAAGCTACATCAATGAACCAAGGTCATGGGTTTCCCTATTTCTAAAACTCAAACACCTAATATAGAGGTTTTAAAAAGGCAAGAGGCAGAATGGGTTAGATTCCTTATCAGACATATAGCCCAGTAACACTTACATATAAATTAGAATGTAAAGGACCAGGGGGAATAAGGGCAGTGAACAATATCACTCCAGCTTCCTTCGTGCAGCTGTGATCAAACACTGACCAAAAGCAGCTTAGGGGAGGAGAAGCTTATCCCATCCTGTGTATGTAGGTCACAGCCCCTCACATAGATCTATACATATATACATACATACGTACATACATACATGCACACATACATACGTACGTACGTACGTACATACATACATACACACACATATATACATGCATACATACGTACATACATACATACATGCATGCATACATACATACGTACATATGTACGTACATATATACATACACACACATACACACGTATATACATACATACATACATACATACATATGTACATACATACGTACATACATACATATGTATGTATGTACATACATACATACATGCATGCATACATACATACATACATACTTGAGGTAGGAACTTGAAGTAAAAGCTATGGAGAAATGCTATTTCCTAGCTCACTCACAAAACTCAGGCCTAGCTAGCTTTCTTATACAGCCCAGAACCACCTGCCTAAGGATAATACCACCCAGCATGGATTGGGCCCTTCTCGATCAATAAGCAATTGAGATGGTAGCAATAGCAATAAGACAGTCCTCCGTAGACATACCCACAAGCTGGGCAATGATCTGGACAATTCTTCAGTTAAGACTTGTCCTTTCAGATGACTCCAATTTATGTCAAATAGCACTAAGTAGGATAGATGGATGGATAGATAGATAGATAGATAGATAGATAGATAGATAGATAGATTATATATATACATATATGTATGTATATATATATATATAATTTCTTTTTTAAAAAATCTAGTAATACAGCCCACTCATTCTGAAAAAAAACAAAAAACAAAAAACAAAAAACCCTGATAATTCTAATAAGAAACCAGGAAAAGAAGAGCAGATGAGGAGCTAGCCTTATTTTTAGAGCTTATGTAAAAAAAATTAAAATAGATCTGAAGTAAATATACAGAACATTCACATCTGTTCTGCTTTAGTGAACACACAGTGTCTGCTATAATTATCTGAAATGTTTTTCATTTTCAAATAATACTAAAATGATAGATAATGGAAGGAGGATTATAATTTACCACCGAACCTTGGAAGAAGGCACAGGGGATCTTTAAAGATAATATCGTGGCCATTCCCTCCAGCTGCCCCTTTTCTCCTCAGGCTGGAGCCAAAGAAGCCTTTTTCCACCCCGTGTTCTTCTCTGCTTCCTCCTTCTCCAGAAAGAGGGTGAAGGGCAGGGTAAACGCATCAAGTTTTAAAGCAGAACAACTTAGCTTTGATCTTCGGCACTCTCCCCCAAACCCTGCCTGGGACATAATTTTTTTCCAACTAAATGGTATTGTAGTGTATAAAAATGATATTTTTGCCTTAACTAGATAATTTTTTCTTGAAAAACAAATTTGAGGAGTTTTGAAGTATCAGGTGATAAAGGAAGAGAATGAATACACAGTACAAAGGCCCAAATCTCTGACAGCAGGCTTACAAGCGCCCAGGATCCCAAGCTTTGCAAACAAATGCTAACACCACCGTGCACTCTGGATAAGATGTGAACTTTGAGCATCTTTGTTTTCTGGTGGTGGAGTGAAAACAGAGCAGAGAATCTTTTCCTAACATAGCTTACCTCCTATCCTATTTCCTCAAGTGTCTTGGAGTTTGGTTGAACTGCCCTCTCTCATTCTCCTTGAGCTTCCCACCCTGCCCAGTTAAACCTTTCAAACCCTGGGTATTTCTTCATCACCTCAGAGAACTTTTAGGAAGAACTGACCCTGGCTATGGGTTTGCTTTTTGTCTCAGTCTGGCATCAGAATGCATGGCCTCTGAAACTAAAGGTGAAAGGGTAGGCCTGCCCCTTCGTGCGCATTCACTGAGTAGAGAGTTTTGGCGAAACAATGTGTAGACAGGTGCCAAGCAGATTCATCCCTTGGCCTTGCTAAATGTACCCTTCATTCAATAGTCAATGCCAGCCAATAAAATCAATCAGTGGGTGTGCCACCTTGCAAAGTCAACCACTTCATGTCAAGGACACTTAACCTATCAAATTTCTTTGGTAAAGCAGATATTTCTTTTCTTTAAAACTGGGATACATCTAATATGACAGCCAGCGTAAGCATAAATCACAACCCCATAACCACGAGGCAAGCAGCCATCAAGCCGTCATACCCTAAGGAGACCTGTTAAATGTGTTTGCAGAATTTACTTCCTGTGTTGAATTTTAGACCACAGATGCTTCTACATCTATTGTCTGAATTTTACATAAAAAGTGGATTTGGGGGGGGATGAAGGTTAGCTCAGAGGTTAGGAGCATTGGCTTCTCTTCTAGAGGTCTGGACTCAGTTCCCAGCATCCACATGGTGGCTCTCAACCTTTGTAATTCCAACTTCAGGGGATGTGATGCCCCCTTCTGGCCTCTCTGGGCATCTACATATGGCATACCCACAGAGAGACACCTAGACACATACATATACATAAATAAAAGTAGTAAAAATAAATGAAGAGACGGTTTACCTCTGCCAGCAATCAATGTTTGCCCTCTTAAATGCTCTCTCATCTCTGTGGATGGCATGTGATGAATGGTGTAGCCTTCTTCACAGTACGCTTGTCTTGGATTTTCTTGTTATTTCTCATTCATCATGGAGGTTTGTGTTGTTACCTTACAAGCCAATGTTTTGAAGGTCCGGGCACCTATAAAGCAACTCTCCTTTGCTCCTTCAGTCCTATGCTCCTCCAGTACTATCAGAATATCCTTACAGATCTATTCACACTGTTGTGTGTCAATTGTTCAGGGGCAGCAGGCCAATTCTGGAAACTTCTCTTTGCTGGAACCTATGCCAGACATATCAGATCCTACTGAAGTCTGAATTCAGTTCTGCATACCAGTTTTAAGAGAGGGATGACAAACTAAACTTTACATTTATACTGACAAATTAAACTTTACATAACCATGATCTTAGGAAGAAATGGGCACATCAACTGGGTTCAATTAGCTTGAGAAAAGCATACAGAAGGGAAGCTAATAACAGTCTCCAAATATTGGAGTTGTATACAAAAGAAAGCCAAGAGAGTACAAAAGTATGTTGCAAGTCCCATTAGTCTGGGGTCACTAAGGCTGGAATTGAGGGGCCGAAATCTATGAGAGTGGCCCTAGTAAAGACGCCTAGTAATGGGAGATTCCTGAACTGGAATCTTCTGTAACCAGTTCATGCTTCTGGTTGAGGGGCTGGGACACCAACCCAGCCGCAAAACCTTTGACCTACAATTTGTCCTGCCTGCAAGATGTGCTGGGGTAAAGGCGACACAGACCTTGTAGGAGCAGCCAACCAATGGCTGGTCCAACGTCAGACTCATGCCACGAGAGGGAGCCCATGCCTGACACTGCCTTGGAGGGCCAGGAACTAGGGGCTGAGTAGCTAGTATAGAGCCAAGCATGACTGGCCAAAAGAAAAAAAAAAGGAAGAGAGAGGGGGGAGGGAGGGAGAATAAATGAAATGATCCCTAAGGCACACTATTATGCTATCCTCGTAGTCTGGAGCCTAGCCTAATCATCCTCAGAGAGGCTTCATCCAGCAACTGAGAGGAAACGTTGCAGAGAATGGCAGTCAAATATTTGGCTGAACTTGAGAAATGCCAAAAAAAAGGGGGGGAGAAAGGATCCAGAGGGCTCAGAGGGATACCACAAGAACAGGGCCCAGAGGATCCTGACAGAACTTGGGTTCATTTGGGCTCAAAGAGACTGAAGCAACAATCAAGGAGGTCTGACCTAGGTCCTCTGCATATACCATAAGGTTTGTGTAGCATCGTGCTCTTGTGAGACTCCTAACAGTGGGAGGGAGGGCTGTCTCTGACTCTTGTCCCTACTCTTGGGACCCTTTTCCTCCCACTGGATTGCCGCATCCAGCCTTGATAGGAGGTTTGTGCCTAGTCTTCTTGTAACTGTTGGGACATGTTAGGTTGATACGCCTGGGAGTCCTGCTCTTTTCTGAAGGGAAATGGAAGAGAAGCGGACCTACGGGAGAGAGGAGGTAGGGTGGGAGGTACTGGGGGAGAGGAAGGAGGAGAAACCACAGTCAGGATGTAATATATCAGAGAAGAAGTCTTTAAAATCAAGCAGGAGGGATGCTCTTTGTATTCTCTCTGTTTGCCTAGTAGGGGATTGACGATTAAGGGGCCTCCCTTTCCTCTCTATAAGGGAGACAGAGGTTAATCGTCACAGACAGTACTCACCTTCATCACCCAACAATGGTGCCATGGAATCTACCCCTTGTGGTTACCTTCTCCCCCTGTCACTCCAGAAACTCAAAATGCTCCTCCTTTGCTTTATACTTAATTGAAATCTATTGATCTGTCCAAGGCTGTCTGAGTGCAAGTTCCAAGCACCCCAAGTCCCTCCATGCTGGGTGCTTCTCTGTGTGTGCCTGTGCTATGCTAATGACCTCTCCTTGCTTTCCTTCAGTTAATGTCCCTTTTATTAGTTCAAGTTTAAGGACTTCAACCACCGAATGAGCTTAATGTGGGTAGAGGGCAAATGGTTTTTCTCTTTTCTGTTAGTTATGAGTTTGAACACTGGAGCAATACCATGGTTCAATTCTTTTGACCTTACAGATGGTACAGAACTAATCTTTGTCTCAATTTCTTCATCTAAAAAAAACCTTATGTGTATTAATAGCAATATTTTATTGCATAGTTTCTGTGGTACTTTACACACACACACACACACACACACACACACACACACACAGGCTAGTGGTTTTGCTCCAGTCCAAGAAGTTGCAGTGACTCTAAGATAACAAATCATTTCAGAGACAACTCCTTTGCAGGGCAGGGCACCCCCTTTGCTGCAAGCCATCAGGGCAATAACCAGCAGAGTATCCACTGGGGATACCACAGAGCAGAACAGACCCCAGGCTGGTGTCCTGGCCCAGATCATTTCTCAGACCTCAGCAAAGCCTAGAACTCCAGGCATCCACAGAACTACCCCTAATTACCTCCAAGCTTCAGCAATTCGAATGTTTGGTCAGAGGGGAGTTGTTTGCAAAACTGACCAATAAACAAAATCCCACAGGGCAGTAGCCTGGAAATCGCCCCTGTGTGGTGAGGGATGTCTTCATTCCGTGCCCAACCGCAGGAGCGAGCACACTGGCTACCTGGAGCCTGGAGCACAGTCCCACCCTCCTTGGTTTTAGGACTGAAAATTCTTTGTTAGCTAACCAATGAGGGAGCCACTGCCAGTCCCTGCTGGAAACATGTCCCGACCTTAGATGGACCGTGTTTTTCTTGATGCTAACAATGACTAGCCTTCAGGCCTGAAATGGAAACTATATCTGAGATCTGATGCACTACCTGGGGTCAACACTGCCTCAAAAAAAAAAAAAAAAACACAAACCTAACCCTTTTCCCTTAAAATGCATACATAACTTCAAGAAACTAGGTTCAAGGACTTATCCCCACTTGATTTTAAAAATTCCTTGACTAATTGTCAATGCTGCAGATTTTAAGGATGCAGACAAGGACTTCATAAGTCCAGTTTGGAAACTGGTCATCCAATAGATTTGTTTGTT
This sequence comes from Mastomys coucha, assembly GCF_008632895.1. Lineage (NCBI taxonomy): Eukaryota > Metazoa > Chordata > Mammalia > Rodentia > Muridae > Mastomys > Mastomys coucha. The sequence continues at coordinate 83,550,177 of NW_022196891.1, forward strand.
TGCTTTTCATTTGTTTCTTCATCTGTGTTGTTCTGTTTTGCTTTTTCACCTCTTGGCTAGTTGATGAACCTCACACGATCCTCATGAAATCTCTCTGCTCCCCTCCACTTAGTGACATATGCATCTTTCATTCAGACCCAAACGCTCCTCCGATGCTATCACTTGCAGAGTCTGAGGCCCCCCGTTCTTCCTCAGCATGATTCTCCCCTCACACCATGTCCTTTCCTCCAATGCAGGCACCATCACTGCCGTCAGATTGGGAAGAGTTTTTAAGGTGGTTGTCATGGTTTGAATATGCTTGGTCCAGGGAGTGGCACTATTTGGAGGTGTGGCCTTGTTAGAATAGGTGTGTCACTGTGGGAGTGGGCTCATCCTAGCTGCCTGGAAGTCAGTCTTCTGCTAGTAGCCTTCAGATGAAGATGCAGAACTCTCAGCTCCTCCTGCACCATGCCTGCCTGGATGCTGCCATGTTCCCGCCTTGATGATAATGGACTGAATTTCTCTGAACCTGTAAGCCAGCCCCAACTAAATGTTGTCCTTATAAGAGTTGCCTTGGTCATGGTGTCTGTTCACATCGGTAAAACCCTAACTAAAACAGTGGGGGTTTTGGTACAGGATTGAGAACAGCTTCTATACATAGCCCCCTGGTCTGGACCCCTTACCAACACAGTTCACGTTTCTACTTGTTTTGGCAGTCCATATTGCATGCATTCTGGGCTTAAATGAAATAGAAGCATGATTGCTGAATTATGGTGAGACAGGCATTTCTTTTTAAAGTGGCTTTGCATTTGTGCCATCTGTATTACCCTTGAGAGCTGAGGAGTATAGTGGCACTAACTGATAAATTGAGGCATCTTGAGTTCTGGTTGTGTCCTAGTTACCAAGTGGAAGGTTCTAACTTCACGATGTTTCTGTGCAAAGTCCCAACCCCAAAACCTATACGAATCCCGTGCTGTCTGTCTCCCATACTACCTGAGTCACTCTACAGAGTCTAAAACCCAACCACATTTAACCTTGTCCTTCCCTAATCCTTAATAGTTCCCCTATAATCAGTGAACTGAAATGTACCGCACACTTGCCTTAGCACGTCCTGCCTTCATATCCGTCCTTAAGCCTTCCCACAATAAGGTCTAGATGACAACAAACGTCTGTCTGCCCATGAAGTCTCTGACCTCCTTCCTCAGGGATCAGCGTATTTTCCCAGTTAACCTCCAAAACACAGGATTTCACTAAGTCACTAGTTCTTCAGCCAGGATCCTTTGAGCACCACTAACCATCCAGGTAGACACTCCAGAAGAGCACCCATGATAGTATCCAACATTTGTGGGACGTTTGTGAGTGCCCCGCTTTATAGAGTTAGTGAACATTCTCTGAGAAGCTAGACACTGTTTACCCCTTCTAGGGGTGATTAAATCAAATGACCTAGGTTGCAAGGTTTCTTAGTTTAATAGTGTAGCATACTAAAAACTGTTCCTCAGGAGCCACCGTAAGCCCTCACACAACTGTTCTCAATGCTTCAATGTACCTTTCCAGTTTTCTGCGGCACAAAGGACAAAGTCAAGGGATGTGAAGGAATAAGGACCTTCTTATCCTTGCTGCTTATTTGCAGAGCCCACATATCCACATGGGGTCAAGCTGACAAATGAAAGAACCATGGAGATGTTGTTTCTTAAAAGTCATCAAAAAAGCCTTTGACCAAAAACATGTCGCCTCCAGGGCTACCTTTGTAATGGAATTCTCAAGTTAGTCTGGGGATTAAAAGCATCAAAACTGTACCCAAAAATATTATTAGGGAAGCTGTATCAAACTGTCACTGGCTTTAAATTTCTCACTCCCTGTTGGCCTGTGATCAGTAAACCTCCCATTATTTGATAGCTTCTCACACATCACCTCTCCTTATTCTAAAGTCAGGCACCATGTGACTTAGCATTCAGTTTTGTGCAGCCTGAAAAGTGGGCATCTCTAGGATGCATCATTGCTAGACATCTTTATTTCCTTCTCTTATTTTTATGGTACAAAGGAAGCAAGGAAGGGCAGCAGAATGGAAAGCAAAGAAGTGGAGTGGAAAAGGAAGAGAGAAGAAGGAAGGAAAGGAGAGAGGGAGAGATGGAGGGAGAAATGGAGAGAGGGAGAGAGGGAGGGATGGAGAGATGGATGGAGGGATGGAGAGAGAGGGAGGGATGGATGGAGGGAGGAAGGGAGAGAGGGAGGGAGGGAGAAGTGGAGAAAAGGAGAGAGGGAGGGATGGAGAGATGGATGGAGGGAGGGAGGGAGAGAGGGAGGGAGGGAG
>NW_022196891.1:83552575-83553870 GCF_008632895.1 Mastomys coucha
GAGGGAGGGAGGGAGAGAGGGAAAGATGGATGGATGGAGGGAGGGAGGGATGGAGAGAAAAGGAAGGATGAAGAGAGGAAGGGAGAGAAGGAGGGAGAGATGGAGGGAGGGAGAGATGGAGAGAGGGAGAGATGGAGAGAGGGAGAGATGGAGAGAGGGAGAGATGGAGGGAGGGAGGGAGAGATGGAGAGAGGGAAAGATGGAGGGAGGGAGAGATGGGGGAGGGAGAAAGAGAAAGAGGGAGGGATTGAAAGAAAAGATAACATAAAGGAAAGGAAAAATAATTCAATACTATCAAATTTTATATATTAGTTTGCTAGTAATATATAATTGTATATTATATAATAATGTAATTTTTGCATACATATGATATACATGTACTATCCTTATAAAATGCTAGATCTGGACTAGGGAGTGGGTTCACCAGGTAAGAGTGTTGCTGCCCAAGCATAAGGGCCTGAGTTTCCAATCACCTATGGAAAAGGCTTGCACTGTTTTTTATGAATGTGCCTGTGACCTTAGCACTGTGGAAGGCACAGCTAGATCCCTCCAACTTTATGTCCTTCGAGTCTACCTGGAATAGGGAATCCCAAGATCAGTACTGTCTGACGGGGATAAAGGCAAGGCGTGATAAATCAGAAACATGCAATGTTCTGCTCTGGCTTCTACATGTACACACATAAGTACACACACACACATGCACACATCACATATGTGCACATACATTATGCAGACATACTTATACACATGCACACACTTGAGTATATACATACCACATACATTCACATGCACTACACAGGTGCACTCACCCCCTCCACAGACACACAAAGGACCAAGGTTTTTTTTTCGTCCAAGTGAAATTTCTAGAATCCTGCCTTCACCATAGCTCTACTGTTTATCTTGTGGCCTCATCTTGAACCCAGTGGTTGTGTAAGTTAGCTTTCTATTGCTGAAAGGAATATCTGAGGCAATCAGTCTATAAAGAACAAAGTTTTATTTTGTTTTGACAATTCCAAAGCTTCGAACCATTACCAATTAGCTGCCTAAGGCTTCTGGTAAGACAGCACACAATGGTTCTGGTGGAACATTCACTTTGGGGAAAATAAACTAAAAGCAGAGACTGGATCTCTCAATCCATATTTGATGCCACTCCCTCATTGGTTTAAAACTGATCACAAGCACACACTAGATCCAACCCCTTAAAGTCCACACCACCTGCCAAGGACACGACACTGGAAACCAAGCCCTTACCACATGGTCCCCCAAGGACACGACACTGGAGACCAAGCCCTTAC
>NW_022196891.1:83553880-83580431 GCF_008632895.1 Mastomys coucha
TCCCCCAAGGACACGACACTGGAGACCAAGCCCTTACCACATGGTCCCCCAAGGACACTCAAGATCTAAACTTGGACATTTGGTTAGTTGGTAATTCAAAAATGTATTTGATTTGTAGCACTAGGTATAGATTCACAGCCTCACTTATAGCTAGGCATTGCAACGCTCAACCTTTGAGCTACATCCCTCGTCCCAACTCGTGCATCCTTTCCATCTATTCTGACTCCCATCCACTCTGTCCATCCTAACCTAAATCTTAGCTCTCCTATGAAGCCTTTCCAGATGTTCCATCCCAGGGCTCTCTCTCCTCTGAGCTCTTCTAACAGTTAGTGTACAGGCTGCTCACTTGACCTTATGTCCTTTGCAGAACTGGTTTGTTTGATTCTTCTTCTTTTTTTATTTTAATGTGCATGCTTTCTTTTAAGGAGATTATGAAGCTCTTGGTGATGAGGACACATTCTACCTTAGCTCCTTGTGCCTTTTGTTTAAAAAAGTCAGACAATGTTGATTCTGAGAAAACTCCAGGGAAGGAAGTTACATACTTAAAATAAATACCTTTCTGTGTACCTGTGAGGATTTTGTAATGGATTCACCAACACAGAACAATGCATACAATTGATTCTAAGCCAGGAGAGAGGGGATGATTCAGCTGAGCCAGTGGAAGGAGGATGAAGTCATCAGACCCAGAGTTGGGAACATTCTATGGAAGGGGGTGCCAGATGCACAAAATGACCAGAGATATTCTTGAATACAAGATGTTGCTAAATCAGAAAAGTTGGGACTTAATGGAAAGCATTGATCACACCGATATTGGGAACTATCTTGGATACAGATGGGAACTATTCTAAACCCTGCAGAAGGTGGGTATGGGTCCCAGTCTACCGGAGCCTTAAGATGGTGCATGTTCAAGAGTGTCTTATGCTTTTACCTCGAGACCCTCTTTGGATTCAGCCAGGCATGCACTTAAATGTATATAAAATCATTTGTGACTAGGAGAGATTCTGAGCCATCTTTATAAACTTCCTAAGGAGTTAGCCTAGAAACTGCGATAGAATGACACAGAGAACAAACAGTAACCACCCGTTTGCTGCTCAGAACGTTTCTGACTCAAAGACATGGTCAGCCTCCAAGAATATTCGCAGCTGCCAAGCATGGAAAATCCTAGACTCTCATTTCACCTTCTCTCCGATCCTGGCTGAAAGACCCTGGGAAGGCCACTCACCGCCCACCCCGAGCCACATATTTCCTCTATAAACAAAGTGAAAAGAGGGGCCCAGACCATCACAAAGTCATGCCCTTGTCGGGCTTTAGGAGGCCATAATGAAGGAGGCTGGAATGCAGTCACCCTGCGCTGCCTTGGTCAGTTAAAGGGGACACAGAGAGAAATCATGGTGAAGTTGGAAGTCTGGGAAGTGGGTGTCCATGCCTAAGTTTGCTCCTTTAGTCAGCTTTATTCCAACAAGTTTAACAGAGGCAATGTTTGCTGATGGTAGCCATGGATGTAGTCTTCCTTCTGTGTCTTCTAGATACAATATGTAGGCCCCAAGGAGCTATCAACAGCTATAGTATTCTTTCCACATAGTTTTGTTTGCCTCAGTAGCAACACTATGGTGGGGTATGGTTTTAGTGGCTTTCGAGATGGTTCCTGGGCTCTTACAAATGCCCATGGCCACAGATCTACAGGGAGACTTTAAACTAAAGAGAGGCACATGGCCCAACAAGACCATTGAGAATTGCCCCACATAATCTTCCTGTATTTGAAAAACAGCCATGCCAAAAAAAAAAAAAAAAAAAAAAAAACCCTGAAACTTCAGCTCATGAGTTGGCAGAGAATTGTGGGGAAAGTTTTGGATGGAAGGAAAGCCAGTGAATATTGGTCTTTTGGCCCTGCCTTTTTATAAAAGGCAAACATGACTCTTCCTTTAGTGAAGTATGGCTGGGCAATGCCTAGAGAACTCCCCAGTCCACTGTCACTCTAGTCAGCTTATCTAAACCAGGTTTGGACGATCTGAGGTTTTCTGGGTTCTACAGTGGGTCTGGGAGATGTTAGACAGACAGACAAGACTCCAAGGCTCCCATTGCTTGTCAGCAATTCGGCACTCACACAAACCAGCTAATAGAAGCTTATGATCCAGAATTAATTTGGAAAAGAAAGAATGACCTGCCAGAATTCTTTAACCTAAAAAACAGGATGGGAATTTAGGCTGGCTTTGCATTTTCAGCAAAGTTTCCTATCACCTCTTGCCTCAGGGTTTACGAACTTGAGGGAGTCTAATTTTAAATGAAGACATTTTCAGAGGTCTGGGTAGATTGTGAAGGACCAGTGGACACACTGATGCTGGAGGAGTGAGAGGGTCCCACGGATATCAAGGAGGGGTCAGATGAATCACTTCCTGTAACAGCAGGTTTCTGTCTAAAAATAGGCAATTCCTCCTGAGTTATACTTTTCTGTGGAAAAGGAAAAACTGAAAAGAACAGGCTAGAGTGTTTTTAATATAATTTTGTTCATGTCGAAGAGGTTTAACTACCAGAGAGTATGCCTGGATCTAGCCATTTGCCTCTCTTTCTCTGAACTAGTCTGCCAGAACTTTGACTTTGAGGATCGACAAACGTCATTCTTGGTGTTTCTTTATTACTCATATGAAGGGAACAAAGCCATCCAAATCTGCTTCAAGAGACGAAGCTTCAGCTGTACACAGCTTCAACTTTCTGCCTTGCTGACGAACAATGCGTGACCTTGTATTTGGTAACTGTGAAATTGGTTAACTTTTAAATTGTATTACAACAACTTACTAATTCAGTAGCTAAGGTTTTGAGAAGAAGCCTGAATTTATTTTTGTGTTTTGAAATAACAGATTTAAAGCCAACGGTTACGTTAATTCCCAATTTAGTTCCTTACAAAATAGTTTAGCTCTAATAACAAATTAGGGCATAAAATTTGGATAAAATTGTGGTTGCTTATCCTCCCAAAGTTAAGTGTAAGGTACAGTGACTTATACTATTTAACAATAAAGGTTAAATGTGACTTAGGGGCTTGGAGAGAGAGAGCTCAGCTGGTAAACGGTTTGCCTTGCAAGTATGAGGACTTTGATTCAAGGGCCAGACGCCAGGTACAAGAGGCTCTATGTGCAGGCACACCCTTCTAAGCCCAGCAGTGGGGAGACCAAGGCAGTAGATGATGATGTTCATGTGGTTGCTAATTTAGCTGACGGACTGATTACAGGTCAGTGATAGACTGTCTCAAAAACAGGGCAGACTGTGTCTGAAGCACACCACCAAGGCAATCTTCTGGTCTCTACACACACAAGCCTCCTTCACAACACACACACACACACACACACACACACACACATAAACACACAAACAAATGCACACACACACATGCAAAATGCAGTTTCTGCAGATGTGCAGATCAGTTGGTTTATTCTTTTTTTGTTGTTTTTCTTACTTTTAGATTATAATGTAATTACAGTATTTCTCCCATTCCTTCTCTCCTTCTAAGCCTTCCCATAAACTTTTTTCTGCTCTCCTTCAAATTCATACCTCCTTTTTCACTTACTGCTATTGCATGCCTAAGTGTGTATGTATATAATATGTATATATAATCAGGTCAGTTCATGCAATGTTATCGTATGTATGTTTTCAGGGCTGATCTTTTGGCATTGGATAACTGATGGGTGTGCTCCTCCCGAGGGTAGACTATCTCTCCCACGCCCAGCATTCCTTGGTTGTAGTTCTTCATATAGGGTTGACTCATTGACTTCTCTGTTTGCTTTGGCGTGTTCATCCATGTCATCCATGTCCAACGCATAGCCGAGCAGTCAGGTTGGTGAGATTTTATGGGTGTAGCTTCAGACATTACTAGAAAACAAAATCTCACAGCAAACTCCCTGACCCTCTGACTCTCACAGTCTTCCTTATCCCCCTTCTGAAGTGTTTCCTGAATTTCCGGTGAAATAGCCGCTTTGTACATGTATCCGTTGGGACTGGGCTCCACGGCTCTGCATTCTGATTGGCTGTGGTTTTCCGTAAAGGTCTCCTCCATCTGTGGCAAAGAGAAGTTTTCTTGATCAGAGTTAAAGACTGTACTTATCTGTGAATATAAGGACAGACGCTTGGACTGTAGTTAGGAGTCATGCTGGTCCAGTAAGGTAATGGTGGGGGCTCGCCTCCTAGGTCCATGCTTTGGTCCTGTAAGGTAATGCCTCGCCTCCTAGGTCCGTGCTTACGCTGATTCTGAGTAGTTAGCTAGGTTCCCGGTAGCAGGCATCGTTTCCCTCTTGTTGGAGCAGGCCTTAAGTCCAATTAGAGCTATTGGTTACCATGAGGTTAGGCATCCACTACTGCGCCCTTGGGATTCAGTGTTACCTTGGTCTCTGATGCGGTTCATAGGCATCATATCTGGGTAGGATTTTGGGTTGCCTTTCTCTGTAAAGTTCACAGGCTACCCCTGGTACTATGAAAGCTAGCCCTCAGAGAGGAGACATTCTTCCCTGAATTATTCCTGCTTCTGTTGAAATAGCATTTCCAGGGCTGGAAATATGGCTGAGGGGTTAAGAGCACTTGCTGCTTTTGCAGAGGACCTGGTTTCAGTTCCCAGCACCGTGTAGTAGTTCCAGAGAATCAAATCCCTCTTCTGACCTCTTCAGGTACCAGGCACATATGTGGTGGACATACTTACATGCAAGCAAAACATCTGTATGCATTAAATAACATAAATAAGGTTTTTTAAAGTTTCAAAGCAGCATTCTCTTAGTATATATGAAAATTATTCTTAATAAAACTGGGCTGATTTACCTAGATATACCTATATTTTAGCTACATATTAAGTATAATCCAGGAAAATATATTTATTTATTAGGGAATCTCTATTGATAAATTCATACTTGTATGCTTAGAGCACATACTCCAATAAAAAAATTCAAGAGAAAAAATTCTACTTTCTGAGTGGTTTCTGTCCAATATCTCATAATCTAATCAGTCTGTGCTATAAAGCAATATTACCAAGATGACACTGAAAAAATAATAAAAAATATGAATATATATAAAGTTTTTGAAGTTGTGCAACATTGGAGTCTCAGAATTATGTAGCCAAAAGCCCAGCAGAGAAAATTTATATAATTTTATTTATTCCTGTTTTGCATGTGCATTTCTTATTTGACTATATTTTATGAGGCCTTAAACAGTTTGTTTGGTCGGGTTTTATTGACTGTTACAAACACGAGAATATCTATTTGACTCCTTGTTAAGTCTCTTGATCAGTTCCTTTTCAGACTTGGTAGCTATTGTCTCATGTCTGACTATTTTAAGGATGAAGTCAGAGACAACGCTTTGGTATGTTCGGCTTGTTATTACAAAAATACCTGAGACACATACCTCACATGCAACAGATCTCTAATGCTTACAGTTCTTGAGGCTGGGAAGTCCAAAGTCAAGGCACAAAAAGACGAAGTGTCCGGTAAGGGCTCACCCTTCAAAGGTGAAGAATGCTCCTGTGCACCCCTGATGGGCAGAAGGAATGCTGTCTCTCAGAAGGGCCCTGATGGCACTCATGAGACCTCTGTCTCTATTACCTAGTCACCTCCAAAGATCTCACTACTGTATGCCTACACACTGATTTAGATTTTAGCATGTGAGCTTTTAATAGGCAAATATAAATACTCAGTGATTTGTGACCTTCCCCTTTCCTACCCCTACGATCACGTCAGTTTCACATGTCAAATACTGTCGTGGTAGACCATAGGATATCCAAAGCTTATGTCATTCCCTCACCAATTCCAAAGCCTGACCAGGTCTATGGGAACCTTGAGTAAGCTGTGTGCAGTGCTGGTCAGCAGAAGACAGTCGTCGCACAAAAGACCACCCGTCATACTCAGGCTTTGGATTTTCTTTTCCAGGGCTTGGGTATCCAGTTCCAAGGATAACTTACCTTCCATGTTGGTTGACAGTTCTTTTGTGTTTTTACTATCTTGCTAATTTCTTTTAAATTCCGAAGCCACTTTCAAGTTCATTGTCTAACTCATTCTTGAAATCTTCTCTAGCATTAACATCTGATTTTTAGAATATTAAGGTTTGTTTTACTTTCACAGATTGCCTTTGTTTTAAAATATATATTTTTTTTTCTTGAACTGTTGTAGAATATGATAACCTCATTCATAAGCAAGATGTTTCCTAAATAGTTTTTCCTGTTTCATGAATGTAAGTGGATTTTTTCTTCTGAAAAGCTGAGGCTTTGCTGGTCCCTCTTGCTGGAAAAGGTTATCCATGTGTCAGGTCTATGTTTCTTGTCATTAATTATGGAACAATGTAGTGAACATGCCCTGAAATACTAGTAGCAACTCCATGTTTAATGTCTAGATCACCTCAAGATAAAACAGATGGTGTCAAATATTGTCAGTTTAAAGAAATTATGCTCATCAGGAATTGTAGCAAGACTGCCTTCCCCAGGCTAATCCACAGGGATCAGCCCAGGGGTTTGAAGCAAAGCCAAGTTCATCCACCATAGCAGATCTTTCTTTAACTGATTAAATATTTTCTTTTGAAATTTCATACACAGCTACAATGCACTCTTTTTACCCTCATCTTTCATCTTCTCTCATCTCTCGACCATCCTGTCACCCCTCCTCCTCCTTCTCCTCCTCTTCCCCTCCTCCTCTTCTTCCCCCTTCCTCTTCCTCTTCTTCCTCCTCCTCCTCCTCCTTTCTCCTCTTCCCCTCCTCTTCTTCTTCCCCTCTTCCTCTTCCTCCTCCTCTTCTTTCTCCTCCTCCTCCTCTTCTTTCTCCTCTTCCCCTCCTCCTCTTTTTCCCCTCTTCCTCTTCCTCCTCCTCTTCTTCCTCCTCCTCCTCCTCCTCTTCTTTCTCCTCCTCTTCCTCTTCCTCCTCTTCCTCACCATCATCATCATCATCATCATCATCATCATCATCATCATCCATAAAACTTATTTCCTCACACGCTTGCCTCTTTTTGCCTCTTTATGAAGGACTCACTGGTTTCAGCCAGGACCATTTGTTCAACTGTGAGTTTTCAAGTGTCCACTGGTAGGTTTACCTTTGATTACACAGCTGACTATAGTATCTCTCCTCCAGAATCCAGCTGCAGTCAATAGCTCAACATGAACAGGTAAAGGTGTATGAGTCCTTCCCAATCCATAATTAGCTGTTGACAGGTCTAGTATTGTGCAGGTCGTCCAGTGCAGGTTGTCATGGCTGCTGTGAGATCATGCTTGCAATGCTGTCATGTGCCCTGAAGAAGGCATTCCATAACCTTCCTCTTACACTCCTTCAGTGTCTTCTGTAATGTCCCCTGAGCCCTAGAGAGAATCCTAAATGTCCTATTTAAAGTGGATAGGATATATTCTCACTCATTTTCAGCTCCTTGAATGAATCTACAGTGCCACTATTTACTGCAAAGAGAAGCTGCTTTGACTATGGTTGGGAGTGGCATTGTCTGTGAGTATAAACATAAATATTTAGAATGTAATTTGACCGCATGTCAATTTCTCTAAACAACAGTAGTAAGTTTCCAGAGGGCCCAGCACTGCTCAGCTGTAGGTTTTCAACCAGGTTCATCATAGCTAAGGGATATATTCTCTTCTGTGGAATATAGCAAGGCTCCAATGCAATCTGAGAGTGACTGTTTACCCCTCAGATAGTTATGCGGCTGTGGCACCAGTGAACGCATCTTGCCTAATGGGTTGGCATATATGTGGGGAAGACCAATATCTTTTCCCCACAGTGGCCTGCATAGCACCTCGCAGCACTTTAAAAATATTCTCATCTTTTAAGCCAAGCAAATAAAATGTATTTAATGAATGTGTCTAGAAGCCTGAAAGTCATGAGAGAAAAAGAAGCACCCATGAGTCAAGATCTATGCCTCTTATTGGCCACTCTACCTCACTATAGATGTGAAGTATCTCAGAGTTTGTGAGGTTTGAACTTCTGTCCACGTCAGCTGCATAAGGCCCTTATAACATGCCTGAGACTCTAATAAAATGCTTAATATGGTTGAGTATTCCTGTAAACATGTGAAGCTCAGGGACTCTACCCACTTTCTTACCATCTGTATTAGTTAACTATGATTAAATAATGGTTAACTAATGATTGTGGGAAACTTTGAGATCCTGATGGGAAGATAGGCTTAACATCAATGCAGTTTGCTATTTGTAGAATATATTTGTGTCTCTGCTTTGGATTAATAGGAAAAAAGGCATATGAACTTTTATCTAAATTTTGTAACAGCTTCATGTCGCCATAAATCTGACACAACTTATAGGGAGAAAAGTTTATTTTGGTTAATGCTGCAATGTCAGGGAGGGAGTCCCACTTTGGGCTTCTAATGATAGTGGGCCATCAGAGCACGGGCAGGAAGGCATGGCAGAACAAACTGTTTACCATGGAAACCAGGAGACAGAGAAACAAAGACTTAGGGAAAAATAGTGTGTTCTACAATATTAGATTTCAGTGAGTTATGTAAACTGTTAGATATATAATAGAATCTGTGATCGTGGATTAGGACAAACCTAATACGTGGCCATCTGAATATAAACCTAGCCACAACCTAGGAGATCTCAAGTTGAGCCAACTCATAGTTAGACCAAAGGTGGGGGATCATTTATGGGCTGGGGAGTTGGTTCCGGGGGTAAAGTGCTTTCCATTCAAGCAGAAATAGACATTCAGATCTCCAGCACCTGCATGAAAGCCAGGGTTAGCAGGGTGCATTTGTGACCCTAGCACTGGGAAGGTAGACACAGCCAGATCTCTGGGGCTTTCTGGACACCCAATTTACCTGTAGTGCTGAGCTCGGGGTTCAGTGAGAGACACTGTCTCAAAATAGGAGAAAGAATAGTACAATACCTAATCTGGACCTCTGGCCTCCCATGCACGGTCTGGACCTCTGGCCTCCCATGCATGGCCATGAGTGAGCACACACACACGCGTGGGGCTCTGGAGAAAACCCCACTGCCCTGAAATGCAGATATGTTCCCAGGTTGGTTTTCTTAGCTTAGAAACATGTATACCTAAGAAGTGAGTTCTTTCCGCTAACCGGAGCTCGATGATTTCTTCAAACTCCTGGAGATTTAAAGGACGCTGTGCTCATGTCCACTAAGGCTTCTTTCAGAATATTAACCACGTCTGTTTATTTTAAAGAAAATGGGCTCCATATGTCATGGGATCATTTATACTTACACTGCCACATGGAACACATAAATAAATATCATATTATAAACATGTATAAATAAGTTTAGATGTAGAAGAGTCCTTTTTTTTTTTTTTTTTTTTTTTTTTTTTTTTTTTTTTTTTTTTTTTTTTTTTTTTTTTTTTTTTTTTTTTTTTTTAGTCATTCTCATCTTAATCTCTGCAGACATTGGCCAGCTCCCAGGCTAGCCGAGAGGTCTACATGCAGTTTCAGCCCTGGGAAGGTGTTCTCCTATTTTACTTGACGAGTTAGAGCAACTTTGACCAGGTAGCATTTACCAGAAGTAAATTTAGCAGGAAGCAATTCGATTCCTACTCTTGGGCTCTGTGGTCCCTTAAAGGCATGTGTCATGGATTCTATGTCCTAAGGACAAGAACTACATAGGGTGGTCTAAAAATAACAAGCCAGTGTCCTTATGCTAACTCTGCTGCTGGACAATCAGCTGACATTCAGGGGAAAATCCTACGAGTCAGCAAACGCAGTCATCTCAGTCATGTAGGAACGAGGCAGACATGGCCACCCTGGCCCTTTAAATGGATTAAGACAATAAGCGTGGACTCAAGGGATGGCTTGCAGCTTAAGAGCACTCGTTGCTCTGAGAGAGGTCAGGGGTTCAATTCTCAGCACCCACTTGGTGGTTCAGAACCATCTCTAACTCTAGTTACGGCTGGACCTGATGCCCCCTTTTGGCCTCTGCAAGCACTGTATGCACATGGTTCACAGATACACATGTGGGCAGAATCACCCACACTCACAAAATAAAAATTAATAATAAAATATTTTTAAAGGAAAGGAAGGAGGGGACTTGGGGGGCAGCACTTGGGATATAAAATGAATGAATGAATGAATGAGAAAAGTATTTTATAAAAGGCAAAATTCAAACGAAAGTCCAAGTCCCTAGAATTGTTTCTAGCAACAATAAGAAGGGAAAATGAAGACTTAGGAAAAGAAAGGCCACTGGCTTTAGATGGGCTTCTAACTCAGAGCACTAACTCTTTCAGGAGCAACAGCACAGCAGTCCTGATAGTTACAGCATAAGAGTCTAGGAGATCCCCTGCTCACATATGGCCACCATTGCTCCACCATGGATCAGTCTTATTGACATCCAGTGTTGTGCCACTCAGGAGAACAGAAGTGGCCCTTTGTGGGGTCCCATAGATGCCCCACCTATCCCCTTCAGTTACTCCAGTTTTTCATGATTAAAATGCAGAAAAGTGTTGTAACCCTTGCATCATTTTCTACCAAGGGATATGAGAAGACTTGTGTTGTGGACTGAAAACTATATCTCACATCTTTCTCACATCTTTCTCAGAGATGCCAAAGCTCAAAGCATCGAAACTGAACGTCTGATCCTCCCCCAAATCCTCACCTTCTCTCAGTGTTTCTATTCCAGAATATCTTAGTTCCACCCGTTCTGCTGTTGTCAGTTGGGTCCTTTTGTGTATCACCTCCGCATAATTCTACAATATACTTCTTCCCCTGAGCTATGCAATGAAGAGCGATGAGTGAAATGGCTATATTCCCCTCGCTTGCCAAATTCTCTTTAAAGATTATCTAGGAAGAACATTCACACAAAACATGTCCATCTCCTTGGAAGCCTAGGCTCTTTACTAGCAGCATGAGGAGAACCGGCCCACAACTTTTGAATTTCAAGACACAGGCTACTTAACACTGTCCCATCCCACTGGCAAACATCCTGCTATCTATACACTTGAAAGCACAGAAAGCACATGTTCTACAGCTACAAGCTCTGTAAGAGATCTACAGTGTTGGCAAAGAATGGTCCCCGGTTAGTGGCTGGTTGTGCTCCAGCTACTGTGGCTATGACAAAATACCATAAATCCTGTACCAAAATTCCCCATCAGAAACAAATTTCCCACAGTTGTGGAGGCTGAGGGGTCCAAGATCCAGGAACCAGCAAGATGTCATGTCTGGAGTAGAACCATGCCTAGGCTCAAAGAATATACCTCAGAGTATCTTCATGTGGGAGAAAAGACAACGTAGCTCCCTGGGCCCGCTTTTAAAAGCTCTCTATGTCCGTTCATGAAGGTTCCATTTTCATAATACAGTTACCTCCCAGTCACAGGCTCATGGCAGCACGACGGTCTTTGGGTGTCACTCTGCATTTTGGTGGGGCAGACACTGACATTCAGACCGTGGCAGCTGCATTGGATGCCATGACCAAAGGCAAAGTTGAAACAAGAATATAGTTTAGAAGGGAGTGACCGTGGGCTCTGGGGGAGGGGTACGGACAGAAACAGGCCAGAAGGAGGCTGCTAACCAAAAGTCTGAGGGCCCAAGTGTGGCTGTGGTATTCTTGTGTATTCAGCTGCTGCCCGCCATCCTAGTCTTCCGTCCGCTGGCTCCATTCCAGGCTCTTTCTGAACTCCTTCAACAGCTGCCCGTTCCAGCTCTGAACATCTACATTTTCTCCCTCCAGTATGTTCACTGCCGTGAAGCCAGATTTGCTTTACCAACTCAAATGGCACCGCAGCCTAATCACCTTCAAAAACCTAATTGCTCTTCAAGCCCGTCTACGAAAATGCTCGATCGTCTGGAATCTAGTTACCTCTCCACCTGTCTCTTCCAGGATTCCTCACCGTCATTTTCCACAGACCTTGGAGTACTGTACTCTTGCCTCTACTGCATGTAGATACTCTTCTACAGTGTCCCAAGAGGGTCAGACTACTTGTACTTGGCCTTCGGCTCATGGTCTCTTCAGGAATGAACCCTTTCCCATGCCATATCATTTTTCCACATACCTCTGCCACCCTTTCAGAGTTTCATATTCACACTGAATGGTAGGTAGCTCATGGCTGGCGGAAAGCTCTTGTGCCACAATACTATACAACGTTTGTGTCGGGTAGCTCTCTAGCAAGAACCAATGAAGTTCCACTGGCTCCACCACTAAGTAGATCTATAAAAACTAACTCACAAACCAGAAAAGGGATTGTCAAGAAATGGATCACCTCTCCGACTCATCGTGCAAACAGAACTGCATCTGGCTTTCCCAGCATCCATTAGATTGGATGAGCCATGGAAAACACTTAAGAACCATGTACTTGAATATCAGTGTGAGAAATCCCTAGCTCAGCTACAAACGTCCTTAAAATGGCATGTTGTTGGTTCATACATGGTAGAGAAGCTCAGGGTATATAGTGCAGGTATATTTCCTGGCTGTTTTAGCAGTTTCCTTTGGTGTTGGATCAAAGAACATTTGACAGATTTACTTTGCACTCTAAAGAGTCAAGCTGATGTCATTTGACTCATCAGAGGAAACTGGGATTCTGATCATGGGGTAGGGGTGGGGGAGTCGTTTGCCTTAGTCTGGCACCTTCCTACTTTCTAAAGAATGATCTAAGTAGAGGCAAAGGGAGAGTGCTCATGAAGTGTGGACATTACTCAGAACTAAATGCTGTGGGAGGAACAGAGTGGGTGCACACCAGCAATACAGCTCACGTTAGTAACAGGCAGCAGGTTCTTACCGCTCTCATGGCTGAGACAAAGATGTGGATAGTAGTAATGGGGGGGGGTGGGGAGGAGCAGTTGGTTTTGGCTCACAGTTTCAGGAGGAACAGTCCATTGCAGCAGGGATGGCAAGACAGGGCAAGCCTGGGACAACCACGGCTGCTTCTCCTGAAAGCCAGACCAGGAAGCAAAGAACTCAGTGGGGAACCCTTCCCCCACGGAAGGCCTATCCCCCACAAAGCCCACTCTTCCACTCCCTCCCAAAACATCACCACCAGCTGGAAACGAACTATTTAAACACAGGAGTTTGCAAAGGACATCTTAACGTCCAACCCACACCATTTAGCAGTGGCGCGGTTTAAAAGGCAGAGGCTCCATCTAAATGACCACTTGGCATTGCTATAAATGCTTCTAAAGTTTCATGCTCATACATCTCTGCTTTAAAATGTGTGTGTGCCCTCTCCTCTTTTTTAGAGAATGGGGCTCATTCTTCACATGTCTGTTTTATAACCCATTTTTTTTTCCAGTTAAGGCCACATCATTAAATATTCTGTGATATCGTGTTCCAATTCCACAGCAGGCACTCTATGATTGATTTAACCGTCACAAGATTGTGTGTAATTTTGTTATTTTGGATGCTGTTGCCATGAACATTCTTATAACTGAATCTTTGTCCAAAACAATTAATTTCTTATGATAATTTCTGAGTTGAGATTGCTGACATATACATTGCTAACTTGATTTCAAACAAGCCATATAGAGTTACTCTCCCCGCCCCGCCTCCCCGCCCCCAGTCATGCATGAGTGTTGCTGTCTTGTTGCCCTTTGCCAGAATTCTTGGCTTCACTTTTTGTTAATCTTTCCTCGTTTCCAAGTTTTGAATGATATTTCATGTTTTTCAACTTACTTTTTTGCATTACCGCTAAGACCGAATTATGTCTTATATCAACTATTTGTATTTCTTCTGACAAAAATCAGATTTAATAAATGTAAATATAAAGTTCTATATTTGTTTCCCAAGAGCTGAATAGCTGTGCAGTGAAGGACTTGGCTTGACAGCGGAGTTCATAAAATTGAAAGTGGGAGGAACCCAAGAGGGAGGTAGCAAATACGCAAGCCCTTACCTTACATGAGAAGGCCCATGCTCAGAGTCTGGTTTTTTTTTCCTAAGGAAAGAGGAAGACAAGCAGGTGGAAAGTTGTAGGTTTTAGCTCATTTTTCCCCCTTGTCTCATGTATATACATGTGTGGTATGCAAGTGCATATACACATATGTACAGGCACATGTGTGCAGATGCATGCATGTGTGCCTATGTGTGGGAACCCAGGGCTGTTGTTGGGAATCCTTCCTCAATCATTCTCCATTGTATTTATTGAGGCAGGGTCTCTCAGTTGAACCAAGGCTTTACTAAAATACCTCATCTGTCTCTCCCACTGACTCTGGGGATCCCTGCCTTTGCTTTGCAAGCTTCCAAGCTTTGGAAACTACAGTGAAGGTGCCCTCCACCCCTCTCCTGTAGAATGGTCTCACTTTGTTACCCAGTATATCCTAGAATGTTGGCGATATTCCCTGGTGTGCCTCCACTGACAGGAAGCTGTGCCAACCCTAGAGGTCTAGAAGGTTCAGAGTTGATCACACAACATAGCACCGGACTGAGAAAAGACAGGGACTCAAAATTCAATTTCAACTGAGCACACGTGACTTTGTCACCGTCAGAAAGCTGAAAAAATCATTAACTCGAAACACTGCGAGTTGGAGACCTTCTGTGCCTTTAAAGCTACCATTTTTATAGCACCTAATCAAGAGATTGTAGCAATTAAGGTGATTTATTTTCACTCTGATCTAAGCACAACAATTTAGACTCACTTACTAGATTTTCAAATCAGTCAACTTAAAATATGTTTATGTTATATTATAAGCAAAAATTTCTGGGACTGTTAAACTTTCAAGCAAATCATTTTTTAAAGCACACAGTGGTTAAGAAAAAAAATGAGAAGAACTGCTTACTTAGCAAGCCTGCTAGCATTTGAACACACTTGGTGCTTAGCTTAAGTGATGTGTGCTTTTAACACACACAACGATGTTATTTTATATTAAACAAATCTATAAACATTCACTAAGTCAAATGTACCTCCCAAGGACAAGTTTTAATTTTCTAGTTATAGAAAATGTCCAGGAGATAAGATCAAAATGGCAAATATATTTTCACCTATCATTTAGCAACATTTCCTCTTTTGATTCATCCAATAACTATCAAATTAGTTCACTCTCTTTTAGATTAGAAACAGGACTATATTGAATGCATCTTTCAGCAACCCAGACCAGGGACAGTTATTAGTCAGGGCAACAAAGATTGGTTCAGTAAGCCTTCAAAATGAGGCTTGAGTTTGGTTTATGAGGCTAAGCAGACACAGGGATTTTGAATCAATTAGCCAGACCAAAAGCTTTGATTCTCCATACTATACTGTGGAGTGCATGGTCTGGGTACACGTTAGTGGAGCACACATTAGTGCACCACCTTTGCAATAGTCCATGATGGTTTTCTTATTTTCATTTTTTCAAGCTCAGCATTTTAAGCGATACCAGCCACCGCTGCTGTGTTATATGATCTTGCTGATACTGCAGATAAAATATAGCCACAATTTATTTTGGTAATTTAATACGGTAGGAGTTTGAGAAAATCCTGGCTGTTCGTATGCTATTTCAGGATGACCCACCCTGATCCAGAGAAATCAAGTTAAACTGGGCCTGGTGTTTTCCCCCTCTGTTTTGTAGCAACATTTTGCTGGGCTATGTTTAACCCCCAAGAAAGCTGACAGCACTGACCAGATTAGGAAGGGAAGCCCAGTTGCTCTGTTTTGGTGTAAGAATAAGTCTGATTTAGGCATTGGTTAGAATATATTTTTGGAAAGCCATATATGGTGTTCCAATTCCCATTTTCAGTTTAGGGAATTAACCATTTCTTATAGAAACTCATCCTAAGACGAGGTATGGGGAAAGACCAGGTATGGGAGGAAATGTCTTCTCCATTTTTGCCTGGAATGAATGTATACCAGGCTGCTGTACGGAAGTTCCAGGTGCTGGGCACCACAGGTGCCATCCAGAGCTTTGCAGCTTTGGTTAGACAGTCCGTCCCGATAAACATAGCTGAGAGTCTGTTCAATGCATCACAAAACAGTGGCAGGGATCCCCAGACCTCACCAAAAATCCAAGTACTGTGGCATCAGTCTCTCACCCCAACACTAGGAGGTTATAGAAACATGATGGTCCAAGGGGCCTGCTGGCCAGCCTCCCTCACCAGAATGGCATGCTTGGTGCTCACTGAGACCATGTCTTTAAAAAAATAAGCTGAAGGAGTAGTTGAGAAAAGATACCCTGACCTCTGGTCTCTATACATGCCTATATGGGTGAGTGTGCACTTCTACACAAGTGTGCATGACTGCGTACAACACACACACACACGCACACATTCTAATGATAAAAGAGAACTATCTGCTTATTTTATGTGTTAAAAACCAAAGTGATTTAACGTATCGACAAGCTTTGTTTCTACCCACTCTCCAACAAGTGGGAAGCACCTATCGGTGCTGTATCTGGATTTTCTGGAATCTTCAGCTTTCACTGAGCGACATGCAGATCTCTGTCCTTTCTTCCAGAGTTAATCTTCCAGAAGAGACTGCAGAACTGTGTGTGTAAGCCGGAGAACTTAATGCTTATTTGCATTTCTCCTTCTCACCCTTCACCCGGACTTTCTGTACCTAGCCAAAGCGTTTACTTTCCAAACACAGTCTGTCCTTCCTTGAGTGAACCGCTGTGTGCCACTGAAGCATGTGATATGCTTCTTTCCTCTTGTTCTCATGCCGGTAGAAGCAAAACCTCTCTGTCTTCCTCATTGACCTCTACCTTCCACCTTCCCCACCCTTCCACCAGATTCTGCAGAATAGACACAACCTCTCGGGTTGTTTCCTTGGAAAAATCACAACCACTCTGTTATCTTTGTTGGATGTTTTATAGACATATTTGAATTGCCTTCGGTGTGTGTCCTGATGTCTCACCTAAAACCCTCTGATGATGGTTTGCTCCGTTTGCAGCTAAAGCCAACAGTCCAAGGTCAACAAGTGCTCAAAGATAGCAGAGTATTCAAATATATCATCAGATTGGCAAAATATCCACTCTGGGGAAGAAATGTGCGGATCGCTTCCCTGGTGTTTCTCCATATCACTCCCATAGTAGGATAAGTATTTGTTAAGTTGGTGAATGGGCTAGTGAATGTACAGAGTGCTATTTAAAATCTATACGGGGTGAAGAGATGGCTCAGCACTTAAGGGTAAGCTCTGGTTTTTGAGAAGACATGTTCCTAGCACCTAAAGCAGATGGTTCACCACCTCCTGTTCACTCCAGCTCCAGATCTCACTATGCAGATCTGGACTGTGGAGGTAACAGAAATCACACATTTATGCAGTCATACACATTCATATACACATAATTTTAAAGGATTTAAAAAAAATAAAATGTATCCAAAGTTATGAAATGATACCTTGTTCCTGAATGTTAATGGTGCAGGAGAAATGTCACCCTTCCAAGATGATGTCACTGGATCCCATTCCCATCTCTATTCTCCCATCTCCTGAACCTTCTTACCTGCTGCATCCTTGCTATGTATTTCACCATCAACTCTTCACTGTTCTCTCTTTTAGTTTTAATTTTATTTATTTATATGAGTGTTTGGTCTGTATGTACATCCACCCCAGTGTGTGCCTGGAGCACACAAAAAAGTCAGAGGAGACTAATGTATCCCCTGTAACTGGAGTGGGCGCTGGGAACTGAACCTGGGACCTCTGCAAGAGCAAGTGCTCTCACTCTCTGACCATCTCTCCAGCTCCAGACTTTGAATCATTCTTACCTCTGTGTTCATCTCCCCATTAACTGTTCCTCTTACAGTGTCTGAACAAAGTTCATGTCGGGTGTGTGTGTGTGTGTGTGTGTGTGTGTGTGTCTGTGTGTGTGTGTGCTGTGTGTGATGGACTGTGAACCCAATCCTAACCCTTACTGTTGGGAATGCTACAATTATCCCGGTCAAAATAATTTGCATAGATAAAGGAAACTAATCCTGGTAATACCCCCCCCACACACACAAGCACCCAGGAATGCATTTCTTCATCTGCTCAGAAAACTTAGTTATGAAATCCAATCTAGGGAGTTGAAGAGAGAGAAAAAAAAGAAGAGATGAAGAAAGTGGGCATTAATATCATATTTCTTCAGAGTGCATACCTTGGGCAGTTATCTGCTGAATTCTCCTGTACCATGCACATACTTAAACTAAATTGTATCATTGTTATTACCTATTAAAGGAAAACACAGGTTTTCCCCCCGGTACACTTCTTCAGGTTGACCCCAAATGTGTTCTGCATCCAGAGCTCCTGCCCTCACTCTGATTTTCCTCAAAACGTTTGGATCATAATTCACCCAGATTATTAGCAATTTTCTTTCCTTATTGCATGATTTCTGTCTGCCCCTGGGTGGTTTTGTTTTAATTAGAAGAAAAATAGAATGGAAAAGTTTCGATTGTAAACACACACAGGGGTTCTGCTGGCAACTATGAGCTTGGCAGATGGAAAGCCGTGGTCAGCTTAGCTGCACTTTATTGGCTCACAAACAAGAACAATTTTGAAGGAAATTAGAAGACATTTTTTAAAGTGACAATTTTCTCCATCAGGTAGATTACACTATTTCCTGTTATTTTATGATACTGATATTTCACTTATACATTTTTCTCCAGCTCCCATAAAATTTTCCATCTGGAGTGAACTTTTCTAATCTCTTTGTAGGCCGCTGGATTCGACATCTCTTTTCTGTTCCCCCACCCCTCTCTCTTTCTTTTCTTCTTCCTATTTTTTCAAGTGTCAGTTTCCAGGAACCTCTATCAGATACCAGCGAACATAAACTTACAATAGCTAAAGAGCGTATGCATTTAGAAAGCCAGCCCTGCAGGGCAGAGGTGGGGGTAGGACCAGACTCAAATACTGAAGTTACCTTTGCCTGAAACCTTAGCTCAGGCCTCCAACAGCTTACAACAAAAATCCCTCAAAATTAAGAGTCGTAGGGTTTCCAGCTGATAGACATTTTCCACACAGCGGATGAAAGAGCAGGTACAGCCAGGCTTTCTTTCAAAGGGGAGGAACAGCAATTGGCTGTGGGCAAGGGGAGGGGGATAAATGCTCTCTAAAAGCTCAAATTGTACCAAGCAGATCTTTTCCCGACCCCCTCTCCCAATGGAACTGTAAAGTCTTCCCAGGCAATGCGAAAGAAAGAGAACAAAGGCCGTGGGATCGCCTGGATGAAGTTACAGGCTGATTACAAGTCACGTGGTGAGATTTTATTACCCCGGGAACAAGATGGAAAACCTTTCTCTGCGGACATTATTATTTCCTGCCTCTGGATTACAGTGGGGTGTTTCTTTCGGTTAGACGATGTGGCCTGTCAGTAGGCTTCCCTCTGCTGACCTTTGTTAACCGGCCATTCAGCGGCCTAACTTCTTTGCCCCACTGTTTGCACACCTGCCCTCTGCTCTGTTCTTGTTCCGAGTGTTTTGGTGTCATTTAAAGAATTTGGACAGCATTCCATGAGAGTCAGTATAAAGAGAATGTGGGGAGGGTAATAAATATTATTTAGGAGGATTTTTTTTTTTAATTAGGAAAGCGAGAGATAAGAGTCCCAAATGGTGGAGCACTTCCTGTGTCCAGATGAAGCACTTCCTGTGTCCGGATGACGTATTTCCTGTGTCCGGATGACGCACTTCCTATGTCCAGGCAGATGTCAGCTTGTGGTCACATGAGGAAAGGCTTGCGTGGGTCTTGATGGGCCCCAACTGTGAATTTGCAAGGACACAGAAAGGTGTAAATAAGCCCTAAACCCTTTGGTGGGGAAGGTGGTCTGGCACTGAAGGACTAATGGCTCAGCTCTTCTCCAGCATGGGCTTGAGGACTGTCATCCAGTGTTCACAGTACAAGCTAAGGTGCTATGAATATTTAGACAATTCTCTAGATTATTCAAAACAAAGAAAGACGGCAGGGGAAATAGAGTACTCATAATGGTTTTCTTTCCTGATGCACCTGACCACTCATTTACTGAGATCAAATCAAGAATGCAACAGGGCAAAGTAAATTATGTGGTCTGTATTTCCCCCGTGAGTGAATGAATTACGGAAATAATAGGATTCTATTTTATTATACAATTTGCTTGAGTCCTTAGGCCCTCAGCACCTAAAATGAGAGGTATTATATTTAAAGCTTTTCTCCAGAATATTTTACACAAAACATCAAAAGTGTCCAGCTGCTTGAAAACTCCTGCTTGCTTGCTTTCTAGTATAGGTTTTGCAAAAGCAGACCCACTTCCTGGGAAGATGGTGTAGCCGAGAAATCACCCACTCTTTGGTTATAAAATCTGAGGGTTTTTTCCCCTGGGAGAATTAAAATAATCTTTCTCTAAGAGAAACATATCAAATGATAATTAGCTGGATAATAGTTGACCAAAAGAGAGGTATTAACATTGTGTTAAAGAGGATGTTTAAAGAAGTTGCATAGTAGTCTATAAAATTATAATAAATTATATGTTGATTTTTAAATATCTTACCATTTGCTTTGAACAGTGGTTGTGTGGATTCACTTTCAGTTACTGTAACAACTACCTGAGATAACCTGGTAAAGGGAAAGATTTGTTTCTAGCTTAGGTTTTAGAGTTTCCCTTTTAGCCTGTGGTTAGGGAACATCATCAGATGGAGCGGCTGGTGGAGGAAGCCACTCACCTCAGTGCCAGGGCAGAAGGAAAGAGGAGAGAAAGTTTCCCCTCTGAGGACTCCCTTAACCTATTTTAGGGTCTCCCTCTTACAATCCCTGCCACTTCCCAATCATACCATTCTGAAGAAGAGGCTTTGGATATTTAGGCATTTGGTAGGCATGCCAGATCAAATCTACAGCAGTGGAGAGCTAGCTGTGGCAATCTGGGTTTTCTATGCCTTTTATTCCCTCCATTTAGAAGCTAGGGGTCTTGATTGGGGCTTTGCATTTCTAGGATAATGGATAGAACTAAAACCAGGGAATAGGCAAGGATCAGGGACTGGGTAGGTTTTGCATAGCTCTTTATAAGATTATCTTAAAACGTTTGTTCTCCTCACTGATGTCAAGCATTCTGATCCCCCTAACTCCTGCATTAGTCTAATTTTCCAAAACTATGTGTAAACAAAGGACAAACTCCCTCCCGTCTTTATCCAAATTATGAAAGCAGTGTGTTGGCAGTCAGCTGAAGCTGAGACATGTTAAATCCAACCACGAAGGCCAGAACCAGGTGCAAGTCCATTGGGAGAGAAGCTTCCAGGTAGAAGGATGGTCTAACAGGAATGAGCTGAGAGATTTGCCTGGCCAACCAATCTTAAGCAGATAAGCAGTGTTTATAATATAGAGCTGGAGAAAACTCAAGAAGGTATATTTTCTTTTGTTTGCACTAGTAAAACCTCTTGGAACCAATGGTTAGCACGTTTACACACACCATCTCACAGTGCTAAAATTCCCACATTATTTTGCCACGGAACTCTGGAACTCTTTCTTCTCATCCTTACACAATGACCTTCTTTACCTGTGCCGGATACCGGCGGCAGTCTCTATTCTCCTCCCTTCTTCTGGGAGTTCACCTAGGTTCGGTTCCTCATATAAGTAGACTCACACAGTATTTGCCTTGTGGGGACTCAGTGTACACAGTTTTGAAAGTCTGTGTGTTGTGGCACATGTCACAATTCCTTCCTCTTTAAGGCTGAGTAACATTCAGTCATATGTTCATACTATAGTCTGTCAAACACCGGCTGATGAACATTGGAGTTAAAACTGATCTGTTGATGGGCAACTGCATTGGTTCATGTTCGGCTGTCATGAATACTCCTGCTGTAAGCATACCGAAGTGTCTGTTCCAGTCCTGGCTTTCCATTCCTCTGGCTATTTACCCAGACGTGACCTGTTATTATATGGTGGCTTCACATTTAATTTCTAAGAAATCATCCAACTTTTTTTTCCCCAGAATTAACAATATTTAATGTGATTGCCATGAAAAAAAAATAAATGTTCTTATATTTTATGTTAGGAAGAGCAAGTTGGAAATAAGTATCCATACTGAATTTTCTAAGAAATGACCTAGTATGTTCCAACTGGTAAGTGTAAATTCTTTGATTTTTTTTTCAAAATTCAGACATCTGCATCGTTAAACTATATCATCTATGATATACAAATGAAAGGGAGTGAAATCCTGTTTACGGACCAAATTCAAGGTCGACACATCTCAAAATCCAAGTTAAAATACTAGAAAGCTAATACTTAGGCAGAAAGCCATAAATAGAACGTGCCTTTTGTATGTATTAACTCTGCCCTGGCCTGCATTGCCTGGTGTTCCCTTCTGAAGAACCTAAGAAATTTAACAAGTTCTCTATTATCCAGGTATAGTCTGTTATCGCAGTTACATGCTAAGTATAATGGGAGGCCAGGATGTGGCAAGGCATTAATATGGAATCAGAACTTACAAAGTTGCCAGCACTACACATGACACACAGTTAAACTGAATTTTAGATAACAACAGCAACAAAAAAAAATGTGTTAGGTTAAGTATGCTTTGCTCAACAATGGAGACATATTTATGCTAAAACACTCTACAATGTGGATCTAAAACTCGAATTTAGATGTATACTTTGTTCTCTTTTTGTTCACTAAATTGAGGACACCTAGGTAATTCACAGTCGTGTACAGGCAGGAGATGCAATCAAACAAAATTGTGGTGTCACTAGGGGGCGCTGTAAAAAAATGAGAATGTGGCCATTCTGGAAATGAAGAGACCATGGACCATGCTACGGAGCAGTGAGGACCAAGGGGCTGATGGTGCACCAATCATCATAGTGGTTCGATCACCATAGCACCCCCACCCACCACCCATCCCCAGAAGTGGTGAGGACCAGCTAAGCAGCCAGGTTCCTGGCATGTAGTCAAGCTCAGATTCAACAATCCAGTCCACCACCAAAGCAGAAGCTATAGCTGACTGGTCGTTCACTGACCATGGCAACCACAAAGGGAGAGTGTGACCAGCTTCCAAGGACATCTGAGATTTCCAGGTAACCTGCCAAAGAAAGATCGGCAGATATTGGAAAGCAAAGGGTCTAACAGCTCAGGCCAGAGCCTCGCTTAATTTTATTGTCATGGCTCATTGGTTACCCCCTACCACCATGCATACATACACAAACACATACACGGACTCCCAGGGAACATTCCTGGTTAACTAGACATCTCCGGAACAGAATAAAAAAAATTTTTTTTTTTTTTTGCTCATGTGCTCTCTGCAGCTTTCCAAAGTAGCTCGCTGCATGTTCTTTCTCTGTTGTCCTTTACAGTTGGCTTTCCAACCTAGACACCATCAACTTGGGCACCTCACTCAGACCTCCCAGTCTTCCAGGTATCAAAGGAAACACTTCAAAGTTAAAGACATCAGTGATTCCAAAAACAATAAAGGCAGTCAGTGCCAAAAACTACAGTACAGATAAGTCTTAATGAACACCAACTATCTACCCTGAACAGAACATCCTTTGAGGAATCTCCCTTTCTGTATTCTTAAGAGAAACACAAGACTTGAAAAGCTAATGATCACTTCACATCGTGCCTCTGGCTCCAAACTTCATTCACCCTCACCCAGAAGCTCCAGAGCTTGGGAAAGGGGTACAGAATGTCTGAGACCCTATCTACTCACTACACGTACATATCCTTAGAAAACATGAAACCCATTGGAAATCAGAACGACGTGACGAAGCAGGCCCAGCACTTAGTGCACTGGGGTCTCTCTCATTAGAGGAAGAAAACATAAAAATACAAAACCATAGGCTTATGGAGTGATCTGAGCCACATGCTGGGCACGAAACCCCAGGCTTTGGGTTGATCCAGCAGAGAACAAATACTGGCCAGCTAGTGTGAAAATGGCAAGCAGTGCTTCACTAAAATTTATTATTCTTGGGAACAAAACCAGAAAGTGCACAAAGTGGGTTTAAAAAAAAAAAAAATTAAGTCTGATTCAACTCTCCGTCTAAAGGGCTGAGAATTTATGGTAATGGAGCAGAAAACAATTTCTCAGAGGGGTTATAATCCTGTCCATGTGCAGCAAATGCCTAGATGATGGGATATGAGGGTTCTGACAAGAGCTTCCACCAGTAGACTGACTGTGTGTGCCACAGGATGAGTTAACAAAGGCATAGATGAAAATTGATGAGAAAGAGAATGCATGTGCAAACATATACACATGCACACACACAGGCATGCATGTACATGCGCACGCGCACACACACACACACACACACACACACACACACGTATACACGCACACTTAGATATGCCATTTCATTGAAGTTTGTATCTTTGTTCAGTAAGACAAGCAGGGATGGTTCTCCTCAAAGCCCTTTTTTGCTATTGGAAAATTAAATGCAATTCTGTAGCCAAGCCACTAGCAATGTTGGTTAGCTTTTTTTTTTTTTTTTTTTTTTTTTTTTTTTTTTTTTTTTTTGTAGTAATTTGTCATTAGAAGCTGATTTGTGAGCCAGGCTTGGTCCTGGAAGCCTGGCCACATTGACATGGGAATGAAGAAAGAGAGAGACATCTGTACAGAGAAGCTGGGGTCAGGTGGGGCATGCTCACTTTAATGGAACAGCAGCAACTATCAACAACCCAACCCTGAGCCCCAGCACGTTTATTCTGTACAGCTCAGAGGAAGGATTAGCTAGGAGAACAGGTTAGCTTGGGCTCCCTAGAGGGTCTCTGCAGGTGAGCAATCTTAGACTGCAAACATCCAGGAGGAGGAGAGTTATAGTTATAGTTTTGCACACACGGATCAAACATTTTTAAACACTCATACTGGGGCCGGAGAAAGGTCCAGCCTCGGCCATTCCTGAATCTGTCCTGAGGAAAGCTTTTCCAGTTCCCCATGGCTCCAAGGCACTGTCCTTGTTAATGATACACCCGCATTCCCCAGGGCTCCATCCCAGTCCTTACACTTCCCACGGGGCTTCCTAAGCTCAGCACACTTCTTCAGTTGTCAAGATATGCGTGTTGAGACGGACGTTATTACTGCTGTTTTGTTTGAAGAAACAAAACAACTATTTCTCCAGACCCATTTCACCGCATTCCTCCTATCTCTGCTCCCGTTTCTCCACCCGACTCACCTCTCTATACCACGCTCATCTCCCTGACCAAGTTACCTTTTAGCGAAGGGCTGGTTCCCATGGATTTTTTGAACCTGTTAAGTCTCAGTTAAAAGCATGAGGAAACTCTACCCGACCTTTCTGAACACATGCATCTTCTTTCTACACCACCACATGTTCCTTCCTGTGTGTCCCCTAAAACTGCATTATTGCACTTGGCGGTAAGAACTTCCTCTGTGGTCTGTCTTCCCCGCTAAGTTTTGGATCCCAAAGAGGAAGAAATCATGCCCGGTGCTGAAAAGCTGTAGGTGCTTAAGAAAAATATCTGTGAAGCGGATGAACAGGGCAACTTCCCTAGGTTCACAGCGGACAACTGTTACACAAGGAATCAAGTCCTTGTCTCTATAAAGGGTCATTTGTTGGTAAGGCTGATTAACTTGTATGTTTATTTAAAAAAAAAAAAAAGTGATAGCTACATTGATGACCTTGAAGAATCGTCGGTAAAAATCAATAACCAATGAAAGCATAAACTCATTACACAGCATTGGGATGCCCCACCAAGCTGTTCATAACACATTAAGTCACATTCTTGACCGCATCCCCGTGTAAATGTATCTCCCACATGGAAGACACACCATGCAGTCCAGACATTATCTGCCACTTACCTTGAAAGGCATCAAGCTGAACTTAAGTTCAATCTCTTCCCTCAATTAAACATCACGGGCTAATGTAAGAACAACACAGCTGGCTCACGCACCAAATTCTGTGGAGTCTGAACACGTGTGCTTATCCCCCAGCCCAGCGACGGGTGTTCTGATGTGGTCTCACCATGCCAGGCACCACCAAATTAGTCAACAGTTTCTACTAATATCAAAGGCATCTTTAGCTTGAGTTTTATCTGTAGCTGTGATATCATCTCTTTTGATGTATGTCTGTCATCCTCTTTGTCGCAACATCTTCTTATCAACCCACTGTTCTGACTGATTCTTTCTTAGTCTCCCTAAAGAAACAGAAACACAGGATTATTTTTTTAAAAAAAAAAAAAAACCTTGTCATTAGTTTTCAGCCCAGTTTTCAGACAACTGGTTTCTCACTCATCCTCAATTCCTTCGGGGAGAGAGGGGTTTATTTTAACTCACCATCCCAGGTTACCAACCACTGTTACAGGGATGCCCGGGTATCAGGAATTTACAACAGCTGGTCATTTCACAGCCAAGTCAAGAGCAGAGAGAAATCAACAAATGCACACATGCTCGTTCCCCCACTTCTGCTAAGCTCGATTTCTCCACTAGGGTACAGGTCAAGAGTCCCTGCCTAAGAGATGGTATTACCCATGGGGCTATATCTTCTCAAGCCGATTAGCTTAAGACTATCTCCCACAGATCTGCCCACAGGCCAGCCCAATGTAGACAGTTCATTGAGACTCTCCTCCATGTTGGCTCTAGTCCAGTAGACAATTGAAAGAAACCAATATTCCACCTCCTCGTGGAGCTCAGTTGCCTTGCTTTGAGTAGAGGAATTCACATCAGCTCTGCTTTCACACGTGACGGACTTGTGTCTAACCACAGGGTCTACCACCAGAAACAAGTTGCTGATTAAGAATGATCTTGGAGCTGCCATCTTCTCTCCGGTGAGTTCCTAAGCCGGGAACAGTCAGCAAGGAGACACAGACCCCAA
>NW_022196891.1:83587310-83664810 GCF_008632895.1 Mastomys coucha
AATGGAGAAAGTTACATGTAAATAAAGAAAATATCAAAAATAAATAAATAAATAAATAAATAAATAAAAAAAGAATGATCTTGAATCTTCCCTTCAAATCTGAACTAGGACAGTCTGAGAACACAGTTAACTTTCTTTCCTGGGAAGCAAGTGCCAGGTCTCCCTGTTTCCTTGAAAGGAGAAGCATTCCATTCTACTCCTAGGAAAGAAAAAACCAGTACTCCTAGGAAAGAAAAAAAAAAAAAGTGGCTTGACCTTTCTGTCCTTCACTCATTTCCTGAGAGTAAGAGTGACATCCCAGATTGGCAAGGATGGGGGACGGGCCTGAACACGATGTCTGCGCCCCTCCCAGCAGACTCTAGACACTTCCAATGACTGGTCAGCAGACTTGGTCAGGAGCACAGTCAGGCAGTCTCGAGGTGCAGCCAGCAGCTAGGGGAGGAAATTGGCTCCACCTTGGGGAAGCAGCTTGAAAGCCCCTGTCCTCTCAGCCATGTTTTCCAACCTTCTGTTTTAGGTGGGGGAGGGGCTGACTGCTCATTTATCTTACCCCACTGTCCATCTGGCTTAAAATTCAAAAGGAGACAGGGGATGATTAATCACTAAATGTCAATGAACGTCTCGTTTTTCTGCTTTCTCCTCAGGGCGTTTTGGCTGGTGGCACGGCTTACCCCTTCATAACCCCATTAAAATGTAATAAAATTTAGAATGCAGGCATTGGTCACATCACACGACATAGTCTTAATTCTTGGTGTTTCCAGGACTGATCTTGGGCTAAACTAATTAATTACTTTTGCCTCAGCTCTTTCATTTCAAACCAGAACCAAAGAGCTACTTCATTCTACCCTGCCAAGAACACGGTGAGTTCATTACGAGCTTCTAACATGAGATCTGATGCAGACAGATGGGGCTCTGTTGGAATATTAGTTCTGTCGCAAAGCAAACCTGAAGATGCCCTCTCCAAGTGCCCATAAAGATAAAGCCAATGAGTGAACTGAGTGAGTTCCTGCAGAATCGTGTAACTCTTTCCCAGTAGAGAAATATTATTGTCTAAAGCAAACACTCTAGGTGGTTCAGGTTCCCTAAGCATGGTTCAGCCACTTCTGTCTTTTTTCTTGAGACCTGCTTCCAAGACAATACCAAGGAAGCCGTTAAGCCCCTCTTGGATTGTAAGGAAGAAGGAGTAACAGAGCTGTCACCTGCCCCAGAAGTAAATGCACCAATGGTGTGTGATCACCCCCCTAAGCTAGTAGTGTGTCCCTTGAAAAACCCCCATGAAGACAGTCTCCGTGATTTTCAGCTCACACTAACAAATCCAAGAGCTCCTGGTAATCTAGATAAAGAATAAAGAGCAAACGCCTGCCAAGTGGGGTCCCTTGTGTTTGAACAAGCACCTTTGAAAGGGAGAAGTGTCCCTTGCATAGTTTCCCCTCCTAGAAACTGAACTGAGCAGTGTTTCAGATTCTTTTATTCTGCGTCTTGGGCAAGCTCCTCTTCACAGGCAACTTCATTACTCCCTGCTTGTCATCACTTCCTATTCTACAGATGGCATAAGCTCTCCTTTGTGACTACTATTTTGAACTCCCTCCTTATCTCGGGACCGGTATTTGTTCCTTCCTTGCTCAGAAATCTTAGTATTGAGTTTGAAATCCCTAGACATCCTGGAGCCACAGGGTTGAATCCCAGGAGTGCTAAGAGGGTCCCTTCTCTGTCTTGCTGGTGTTTTCAGTTTCTCTTCTAAAGTTCAAATACTGAGGACAAAGAAGTTATTTCCTCTAGATGGGCTCAAAGAACATTTTTACCCTAACAAAATGCTATATCCTGTTAACGGAACTCGCTTAGGCATTGTAAGCCATCCACATTAAGAAATAGGAATTTCAGGGCTAGCGAGACAGCTTCAGTGGTTAAGAGAATCGACTGCTTTTGCAGAAGACCCAGACTCCAGTCCCAGCATCCACATAGCAGCTCACAAACACCTCTAACTCCAGTTTCCAGGGATCCTATTCCCTCTTCTGGCATCAGTGGGCTCTGAGTACACACACACACAGTATATGGGCATATATCTAGGCAAAATACTCATGCACATAAAATAAAATGGATAAAATTAAAATAAAGAAATAGTCATTTCTTCAGTATTCATTTAAACACAGGACTAATCTCATCTCCAGGTGACCAGAAGGTTGACTGAGGCCTGTTAGCCCTCCTTCTCTATCTTCCTGACACCCACTGTTATCTATGTAAAGGAGGGGGACCTTTCCATTCCAAATTATCAATAATAGTCCCCATGAAAATACAGCAGAGTACAACCACACCTTAACCAAGTTAGTGTTTCCCCCACCAAGTGTCTGTTTCTACCAGATATACCCAAAGGGTAGGACACAAACCAGCCATACAATTTCATACAGCCAAAGTTCCTACACCAGAGGGATTCATCTAGCATGTCAGTATAGATTATCCAAATGACCAGCTTTCCTATATCAGGTTTTTGTATTGTTTGATGTTAGAGATTTGCAGGGCCTGTGTGTGCTAGCCGAGTTCTCTATCACTGAGCCGTGTCTCCCAACCCTTCAGATCTACTCCTAAGCGAGTCTCAAGAAGCCTGGTGTGAAACCACCCCTGGCTTGCCAGATGCACAAGGTAATTGCAAGGTAGTGGCCTTTGCAGGACACTGGAACCCCAGGAGAGTACTGACCAAATCTACACTAGAGGGATATGAGGTTACAAAGCAGGGACCTAGTCATCTTTCTATTAGAAATACTGGATGACCCATAGTAAAGGGAGGATTTTATTTACATACTTTCACTCTTAATACAATCTTGGTGAAGATTCAGTGTATTGTTTTCTGCAAAATGGAGTCCCGGTGTGTTTAAATAACTTGATCACTAAAGGTTTTAATTTGGGTCCAAAACCCCTCACCCCTCTTCCTTCATATCCTAGAAAGAAAGAAAAAAAAAATGTGCAATGGGCACAAACAACGGCCAGTTCCTGGGCAGATGAGCAATCTGGGCCTGATTGCCTGGGCTGTACGTTCCCATGTTAACACAGGTGGAAGTAATCTGAGCTTTAAGCGGAGTGTTTCTATCCTGATTTTATAATCTACTATCTAAAACAGGACCCAGAAGAGAACTCATAAGGTGTCCCTAAAAACCACAGCGTCTGCTGACCCCATAAGTCTCACTTTGTTATGGCTGTGACAAAATGCCTGGCAAGAATGACTTAAGGAAAGAAAGGTTCATCCTGACCTACAGTTCCAAAAGATACAATCCAACCTGGTGGGGAAGGCAGGAGCTGGAGGCAGCTGGTCAGACGGTCAGATGGTATCCATAACCAGGAAGCCAAGAAACAATTAACAGTGGCCTTCAGCTCACTTTTTATTGAATTCAGTCAGGGATGCCACCCCATGGGATAGTACCACCCACATTTAGGGTGAATCTCCCTTCCTCAATTAGCCTAATCTAGATCATCTGTCACAGCCTTGCCCTGAGGTTTGTTTCCGTAGCACATTGCTTTTCTGTTGCTGTGACAAGACACGATGACCCGGGGTGACCTACAGAAGAGCTGTTTTCATTTACAGCTTCATAATAGCTGAGAGTTCATTGCAGCGACGGCAGGCATGGCAGC
The DNA here is from genome assembly GCF_008632895.1 of Mastomys coucha. NCBI lineage: Eukaryota > Metazoa > Chordata > Mammalia > Rodentia > Muridae > Mastomys > Mastomys coucha. Next base: position 83,590,932 of record NW_022196891.1, read on the forward strand.
AGGAACAGGAAGCTAAGAGAGAGCACATCTTCAGCGGCAAACAGGAAGCTGGAAAAGCCAACCATCAGTAAGCTGAGGCTAAGAACTTTCAAGTCCTTCCACCCACCCACCCCCACTGACAGAAATCCCCGAGCAAAGATGTGTCACCTCCTCAAACAGACCCACCAACTGAAAACCAAGCATTCAAATATCCAAGTGTAGGAGCAGGGGCAGACAGTTCTCATTCGAATCACTACACATACACATGGTGATGCTAAATCCCATTGAGTTCACAATGAAGATTAGCAGACCCAGCTCCGCAGGCAAACAGAGCATCAGGCTTTTGACAGAAATCATGTCCAGAAGCTAGAAGCTCCACACTATCTTATCTTCCAACCATGCAGAGCAAAAACTGGACTTCTATTACAGTCTTTAAAACAGTGACTTTCTAAGTGTAATGCTTGAAACAACAGCAGCGCCTAGAAACTTACTAGAAATGAAACTCCAGACTTATTGAATAAAAAATCCTGAAGATAGATCCCTCCGGGTATTCTAAGGCACACTAAAATTTAAGAACGACTTAATTTCACTTCCAGTAGCTTGATAAGTCCAGATCTTATTGGTCCGATCAGTCAGCAAGGTCACAAGGCCTGAGTTGTTAGCAGCAGTATTAAACTTTGTAGGAAAACAAAAGAACCTTCTCCATGCTTGGGGAGTTAGAGACACAGACGGCTAACACTGAACGAGTTGAATTAGCATGCAGTACCATGCCTCGGATGTGACGTCCGAGCACATATGGAGAGCCGTGTGGCTATTCCATATGGTTCACAGATATCAGTCCATTCTAATTCAGGTGTGCAGAGAAAATGCATATTCAAACGCCACTTCAAACTGTGCAAAAGATCAATGGTTCTCTCAACAGTGATGGCAGCCAACAGCTGGCCTGATGCTAATCCCCTAGAAACGGAGTGGCTCTGGTGGAGAAGCAGAGGGACACAGAGTGAAACACAGAATCACAAACAACTCCAGATTTTTACATGTAATTGCCTGTGGCTGCAATCCAAATGCTTGCGTGCTCCGTGTGGGAAGTGCTCTGGGTCATGAAGCAAGCCATGTTTGTGCCCAAAGATACCGATCTCCACATTAAAAGATTCCAACCACAGGGTTTGAGCACGGAAGACTGTGGGCCAGTGGGTTAAAGAGATAAGAGCTGCATTTTGGATATGCAGCATGGGCAGAAAGGGTTAAAGGTTAGAGTCGGTCTATAGAACACTAGTTGTCAATTAGCCATCTATGAGTGGCTTCTGTGCAGCAAAGCTATTGGGAGATGGGGGAGGGTAGAGCAGCACTCACTTCTGAGAAAGCCCAAAGGAGCGGGATGCCAAGAACAGCAAATAAAGAATCAGAAAGCACAAAAGGCAGAAACGTGTAAATACAGATGAAATTGTCTTAATGAGCAAACTTATCCAAGAAGTGACTAAAGCCAGAGCATGTTAACAAAGGAAAACAGAATGGAGTTGGAAAATCCGAGGAGGATGAGGGATGACAAATGGGAAAACCAAGTGGGGACTGTCGATAGCAAGGGAGACAGAGGACTTAAAGTCAAAACTCAAATCGCACTTAATCAAGCCAGCTCTTGAGAATGAGCGTGGTTAGCGAATCAGGAGCAGGGGGTTGAACGATGCCACCCAAACCTTTCTCTTTCTTTCTCAGACACTCAGAAGTCAATGAGATGGTTGATATGACAATGCCAAGATGGAAATCATGCCTGCAGATAGCTTCAGGCTGTAGTGTCATGTAAGAAGAAATAGAGGAAGAAAGGACCCCAGCCTCTGTAGGAGCTGAAAGCCAGAGCTCACCATGTTGCTTTGTGGTTGGATGGAGATGAGGGAGGTTGAGGAAATCCCACAGGGGAGAAGAATTGTCTTCAGCATCCGGGGTTCACAGGTCTTCTTAGCCTTAGCTACACATGGTGTCACTAACAACAATGAGTCCAAATTCACTGGAGTTTAATCTCACCCAGGTAACAGGATAGTTGGTCCTTGCCAAAAGTCCCTCGGACACTTCACTGAGCCTCCACTCAACATGAATATTGGCACTGAGAAGGCCACCGTGGGGCTAAGGCTAAGTAAGAATCCCGGAGCTGACCAAGCATTGAGTTGGAGACAAATGCCTTCAAAGCTGACTTTCTGTAGGGAGAAAGAAACATGGGTGCTTTAGGGCAAGAGACAAGACATCAGAGTTTCACACACGAGGTGTCTGAAAAGCCATGTTAGCGGGCGTGTTTTCACGAGCTGCTGCTTCAAAGCAGGGAAACCGGGATGGTTTAAATTCTGTTATGTTCTTAACTCTAGGCATTTATTCTTAAATAAGTATGTGGTACAAGGAAGGGATTGCATGGTGTGTTGAGATTTACCTTAAGCAGTGGGGAAAGCTGTGGATAGCCAGCCACAGTGGTCACTGTGTGAGTCTTTCAGATCCTCATGGTCCTGCCCATGCTTGGCAGGGCAGTCTTCAAAGTCACATTCATTGACTTTATAAAGCCCTTCTGATTTCTCAAGCCTTTCCTTTCACTCTATCTCTAGGGCACCATCAACAACTAGCAGTTAGTAAGACATACTAAGCTAGAATGGGTGGAGATAGAAGACATGAGAATAGCTCCAAGGTCACTTGTCCTCAGGTCTTCTTCAGTTCGTTGGGAATACGTGTGCCTGTCGATTACCCTGGCTTCTCATCATCATGTGGTTTCTGGAGGCCATGCTATTTGTTTTTGTTTGAAAATAGAATACTTGGTCTTGCTTCTCACAATAGTTATAGTTATGAGTATATAACTAACTCCCTAGATGACTTCATCAAGTATGTCTTTCTGGTATGATGCCTGCTTGAACAGGATGCAGAACACATCATCTTTCTGAGGTAAAGCACTGGTCAGACAGTCACCTTGCCTGCTCTTCAGTGACACCCCAATGCTGGAAGGACAAGGCCATACAATGCCAGCCAGCAAGTGGCCAACACCGGTTTCCCGACCTCGGCCATCTTCCTTTCTCTATTCCAGAATTTGTAGGTGACTCTGAAATAAATTGCCTTGCTTTAGCACATATTTTAATTTTTTAAAAAATAACTTGTTTTATTATTATTTCAGGTTAAAATACGGATCAATGATGGAGAGTGATTGCTGCTCTTTCAGAGGACCAAAGTTCAGTTCCCAGCACCCACACCAAGCAGCTCACAACTGCCTGTAACCCCAGAAGATCTGATGCCCCTTTCTAGCCTCAAGAGGCACCTGCATACTTTGTGCATAGTGACACACTGTCACATATTTGTTTTATTTTACTTTATCATTATTCATGCGTGTATAAGTGTGCACCTGCAGATGCCTTGGAGGCCAGAAGAGGCAAATAGTTACATTTGTGGACTCACTCCTTCATTCCTTTGAAAAAGACTCTTCTCGTTTATCTGGGTTTGAAAACCCTATTCTTCCTATCACAGGCTCCGGAGTACTGAGATCACAAGCACACATCGGCACACCTGGCTTATTTTCATTTTTTAGGGCTATAAAATTTGTCAAATGAGATTTTCAATTAAAAAACACAATCATTTCTCACACGATGAGTGAAGCTTAGACAATCAAACAGCACTTCCATTTTAAATGCCCTCTCTATCTTTGCCAACATTATTTTTAAATTTCTTCTACCCTGGTAAATTTTATTCTCCCATCTCCTCCAACATCTTTCCACTTTATATAACCTACAGAATCACTCAAGCATTACGAAAGGTAAAGTGTTTAACCAAATTGATGAAGAACAGAAATAGATCTTAACAAGTTTAAGTTCTATAGTTTAATTCTGGTTTAGCCCTTTTGTGTAAGTCAGCGTTTCTCAACCCCTGGGTCATGATCATCAGGAAAATACCATTTCCAATGGTATGAGGAACTGAGACAACACTCATAGCAAAACTGCAGTTATAAAGTAGCAATGAAAAGAAATTTATGATTAGGGATTCCTCAGACTATCAGAAATATGTCTTTTCTGATAGTCATGACCCACAGGTTGAGAACTACTGCCCTAAGTCACTCTCTTAATTCATCCATATTTGGGAGACAGAGAAAGCAGCAACTTTCACGTCCTCTGATTGTGCAAGCAATATACTCTGCATAGGGAAGCAGAATGTGCAAAACCTAGAAACGTATATAGAAAAAAAAGATAGTCCGTGATTTTAACATGCAGAGGCAGCCAGAGATGCCACCCGAACACGTCCACCTCTCCCACTCTGCCCTCGACTACCATTACCCTGCGCCAGACACCGCAGTCCTCTGGGAGACCCTCTTTTATGGTTCTCCCAAAGGATCTTCCCTACTCTGCTCGCTGCTTCTCAGAGGGCCAACAGCAGGGGCCTCTTTCCTTCCAGCGGGACTTTCTCTTCTGGCGGAAATGTTCCATTTCCTAAGGTCTCCCATGTCTGCGTCCCAAGGAGAATGGCAGCTCCTCCAGTCCAGCCCCCACAAACCCCGCCCCTTCTCCCTCCCTGCTTCATCCTCCCTAGCATCGGCGTGGCACTGTGTGTGAGTACATATGAGTATAAATAGAGGATCTATATGCTTATGTGTTGTCTGGTTCCATCCCCTTGGTGGAAATCATGTTCGTAGCGTGTGATATAGCGTCAGAAGAGTCACACATCCTCAGCAAATACCTGCTGAGGGAATAAACGAAGAGTTGAAATTTGCATCTAACATCTTACAAAAGAATGGTTGGCATGTCTATTCTCCTGAAATGGTCACACTTACGCTTCTACAATTAGGATGACTCCCACAGTCACCCGTGATTAGACGCATCTCTTCACGATGGGTAAGTTTCTGAATGGGCTATGGCAAACACAATTGGCCTTCTGTGCACGCCTGGTTTCTATCAGTTTGGGACGCTGTAACGAAATAGCACACACTGAATGCAATGGAAATTTAATTCTCATAGCTTGGGAGACCAAGAAATCCACAATTAAGGCAGCAGTGAATTGGAGCATAATGCGGGCCTGCTTCATGGCTCAGAGCCAGCACCCTCTCCTCTGTCTGCCCTCTCTTGATGGAAGGGGCAAGGCACGTGAAGTCTCTTTGATAAAAGCTCTAATCCCATTATGAAAGCTCATCTGTCAATCACCTCATCACGTACCAGAGCCCCGCCTCCTCAGAGCATCCCATTGGTGGTTAGGTTTCAGCAATGAATTCTGGTTCTAATGAGGCAAACAAATGCCTAAAAGCCAGCTCTATAATGTTCTGTGCATTCTTCTCTCTGATGCAAATCGGTGTCCTAACAGCCAAAAGAATAAACTTAATCATGAATCTATGAGACGTCTGGAAGATTCTTACCCTAGACTCTGTGGGTGCTAAGCTTATTTCTATTGCTCTTTTCCAAGACTCTTGACTAGCCCAGAACTTTGTCTTCCTAAACAGTCGCAGCTGATAAACTTCAAAACTGGCACCCTGTAATTTCCCACTAATAGATGATGATGACCATGATGATAGTGGTGGTGGTGGTGACGATGGTAGTGGTGATGGTGGCTATGGTGATGATGATGGATATGGTACTCACGATGGCGGACATGGTGGGGATGACGGGGATGATGGGGATGACGGTGGTAAGGAGGAGGACAATAACAATGATAAGAGCTGAGATTGCATTATCCCTCTAGTGAATGCACCTACCAATCAGAACATTTATTGACCAGTGTTGGTTGTAATTGCACTGACAGTTGAAAGCCTGCTAGTACATGCTGATTGATTCAGTATTGGCTTCAACTTTTACCATACTATTCGGCTCTTTCTGAAATCTTATTTTAAGTCCAAAGCATATTTTATGAAAAAAAAATTGATTACAACCTGATGAAAATATTTAATGTCACAAATCAGGAATTTAAAAACCAGATAATAAAAGATGTATAGTAATACTTCAAAGTTTAATCAGGAAATTGGCTTACTCTGCCAGAAAGAACATCTGTGTCTGCAAACACAAAAAGGTAAAAAGCCATCCAGTCAAACTCTGCAGCTCACTGGCTCCGTAGACTCCGTTCGTTCTAACAAAGCTTGAATGGGGTGGGTTTGTCCTGGGCGTTTTTACTGAACGTGTAAGTGGGTGATTTAAGCAAGGGTTTGAGCGATGAAGCCGTTGCAGAAATGGGTCTGGCTGTCACTCCATCCGCCTGCTTTCGTTCCTCACTGCTGAGCCCGGAGTTTGTTTAAGGCAGAAGGCATAGCCACCTTTGCAGAGCCTTCTCAGCTCTGTGTGGCTTTGTTTCAGCAGCTCACAGCAATAAAGTTACAGAGATAACCAAAGAGTCGTTTTCTTAATACGAGGTCAACCTCATTTGGCTTCTGTATTCTCCTCAGCCCCTCTTTCTCCATCTGGAATATACATGTTACATAATACTGCGTGGAAGAAATGATGAAGAACCATGCCATCAACAGCATCCGCCTGTGGCTCATGAGCTCTGAGCCACCACCTCAGTCACTCTCCACTCTCCTGAGTGTGCGTACAGGCTAGCACATGCCTGACCCATGTTATACCTTTCCAGTGGCTCTTTTATGTGCAATTTGATATAAACATCATTGACAGATTATAGGTATTGATTCCTTTCTGGCAGTTGTGTATTCTGGACTTTACCCCTCTAATCTATTAGCGTGGTTTATTATGATTGACTTGACATTTTTCCATACAACTGCAGCATTACTTTCATCATCTTACAATGTAAACATAAAGCACAAGTTACCTACTTAAAAGTCTGCGATGGATTATAAAGACTGCTTGTCTCCTGCTCTTCATCTGTAACTGGGGACATCGCTATCACCCTTCTCATTAAGGTTGCTATGACGAGCCAGTGCATAAGAGCTGATCGGTACAATGTTTTATCTCATAATCTTTCAGCATTGACAGCAGAGATACTGGAAATTGGCATGTCTCCATCCCTGACTAAGGCAGTTCTCCTTCCCTCCTGCTGCCTTCTTCACACTCCCCACCCCTCCCTCTCTGAAGCAGACACAATGCCTGCAGGCAGCCTACAGCTTACTGTTTACAATGGCCCTGAGGCCACTAAGAAGCATCCTACTCCCCTCTCTCTCCTTTCTCTCCTCCTGTTCTGCAAGCAACATTTCTCAAGTCAAGGCTTGAGAGATACGTGTGGCCCACAGCTTTGGAATGCCACTGCAGGAGGGGTCAGCGGAAACTCTGGGTTTCTACCTCCCTGTACAGTGTCTTGTGGCCAGAGTCCCCAGTATTTGGGATAAGGCGGACAGAAGCCAAGTCTAAGAAACACAATGGACCCTAGTTCCTGAGGTCACTGTGACCCTGAATTTCAATGCCTTTGAGTAGCCTCTTGAGTTCCCCTGGCTAGCAGGAGAGTGAACCAGAGAGCCTGAGCTGGGTACCCATGCCACGCCCACGGAGCCACGCCCACGTCGCCATCAGTCAGTCACTCTACAGCCTCCTTTCAAGCCTCCCAATTCTCTTCTATAAACTTCCTCTGTAAAGAAATGTCCCCTTTTAGATAGCTGGTGGGTTGCCATTTCAGAATTACACATTTATTCACCCAAAAAATATCCATGAAAGACACTACCCCAAATTTGAAAATATTCACAGTACAATTGAGAAGTAATACAAGTAGGTTGGCAATTAGGATGTGCTGTGATGATTGTGGGGGAGGGTGGGGCAAGACAGAAGAGGTCACATGACATATCCCGGGTCACAAAGCTTCTGAGAGTGGAAAAAAGAGTCATGGTTGGTTTTTGCTTTTGTTTTTGTTTTCTTTGCTTTTTTAGGTTTTTTTGTTTTTTTTTTTTTTTTTTTTTTTTTTTTTTTTTTGAGACAGGGTTTCTCTGTATATTCCTGGCTGTCCTGGAACTCACTCTGTAGACCAGGTTGGCCTCAAACTCAGAAATCCACCTGCCCCTGCCTCCCAAGTCCTGGGATTAAAGGTGTGTGCCACCATCGCCATGGTTAGTTTTCATGACAATGAAGTCTGCGTACTTAGAAAATAAGATATATGCCTGTTTCTTTGACTGCCTACTTTATATCATCATCATCATCATCACCACTTATTACCACCTACAGACTCACCACAGGCTAATCTATATGAGAGCAAATCCTCCTCAACTGAAGTCTGTTCTTCTTGGTCTGTCCAGTTGACAATCAAAATTAGCCATTTCAAACATATAGATATAATGTTATTCTTGCATATATGCACACTCATATACACACATTTAATCATGCACACATAAACATATTGTCCTGTATACAAGCAATTACATATGCACGTAGTTACACAATACTCCACACATATTCACCTATACACACATGATTCCGCTTGGGTTGCCCACACATAGAATCCTCTGGCCCCAGGTGACCTGAGAGAGTGCCTAGCTGCCTCCAACACCATCTTCTTTCCAGGGCCTATGCTCTTCCCTTCCACTCCTCAAAAGGCTCGTCGGAGCACCCGGTGATATTTCAGGGCAGAGCTCTTTAAGACAGCCCTGAAAGAGACCTATGGGCCTCCTGAAAATTCTCTTTGATCCAGGAAGTTGTTTGTCCAATTGTCTCTGATAAGAATCAAAAAGATGAAGGCAAAAGAGTGACTTCTTCTTTCAGGAATTTTTATAAAGATAAACCACTCTGACGGACGACCCATGCCCAGCGGGCAGCACGTGGGCAAGCTCGGCAGCGGGCCTGGAGGTCCCTCGGCTCGGCAGGCTTTGCTTGAGCATTCTTTTTGGGTTTGGTTGCTGTTGTTGTTGTTGTTTTATTTTGTTTTTCTTGTTTATATGTGATGGTTTCCAGTGTTGGGCTTATTATTATTATTATTATTATTATTATTATTATTATTATTATTATTATTGTTATTATTATTATACTATTTCTGGGTAGGCAAGCATGCGTGCCCCTGCATCTGCCTGCATGCGTGCCCCTGCGGCTGTCTGCAAGCGTGCCCCTGCATCTGCACGCGCGTGCCCCTGCATCTGCACACGTGCCCCTGCGTCTGCACGCATGCCCCTGCGTCTGCATGCGGTACTTGCGCTTTGCCTTCTGTTCTTTTTCTTCTGTGAAGTAGTTCACTTTGTGCTATTCTGATTTGATGGGCTTTACTTTACTTTTATTATTATTTTTAGATGCCTTTTTGTATTCCAATGAGAGAGGTGGGTGTATATTTGGGTGAGTGGGGAGTTGGGGAGGACCCGGGGGGCGTGGGCTTCCCTCCCGTTTTGGTTGCACATGGACTCTCAGACATCAGGCACACAATGTGCTACGATGCCCTGCTTGGAATGGGTCAGTTAAGGCTCAGTGCCATGCCGTGTGCCCTTCTCCACATTCTGAGAGACTTTTCACATTTTTTTTCTTTCCCACGGCCAACATGAGGAAAATGGACTGTGGGTCAGATAATGTAAGCAGCAGACCACAAGATGATTGCCAACTATGTACCCATCCAATCCACTCCAAAGGAAAAAATTCATTAACATTAACACTGAATGCAAAATGCTTGTTTGGATGTCCAGATGTCGGAAAGCGCCGCATCCTGAATAGCTGAGATCTCGCAGTTCTTTCCCATCATCCTTCCTGAATTTTGACTGAAAGTCAAGATTCGGGGGAAATTCTTTCCCATTACTGTGTACTGACCACATCACGAAAGCATTTAAAAATCCGAGTCGTTTCCTATACGAAGAAATGGAAGGCACAACCGCAAAGATTTGTGTAAATGTCACCGTTTGTTATTAGAAGCTGTGCTCAGCAGGCTGGTGGATTACTACAAGCAAGCACACTTCCTACAGAGACCACGAACGCCCGGACACACCCACACATGTGCCCACTCCCCCTCAGGTTTCTAAAAATGAAAATGACTTTCCACTTTCTTTTCTTTTCTTTCTTTTCTCTTTTAACCCTGTACTCTGTCTGTGGCCTTATGTTCTTGATGAATATTTTCAAATCCCATGGACAGCAAAGGTAGGAGAGCTATCCTCTCCCATAGAAGACTGAAAGCAAAAGCCATAGAAAGAAGAGGCACCCCCCACTCTCCCCACCCCCAATGCGGTAAGTTCAGGTTCTGGACCCAAACTGTCCCTTGCTGAAAAGAAAGGGAAGAGTGAAGCGAGGGTGCTCAGCTTTAACTCTTTCCTGCCATGAGCTGGACCAGATGCCCAAGGATGCATTTTTATGGAATTAGATCATAAATGGGACCCAGCTCGCTATTCAGTCATTTGTCACTAAAGAGAAAGAATGTAGTGTCCTCACATGGAAAGAATGTCATGCCCTAAACATTTATTTCTGGCCACGTCTTTCCCAGCCTTGAGATCAAAACTTCGGCTAACAGATAAGCAAGCATAGACCCTGGGTCCACTCCTCCCCTCCCATGACAGCATAGTGCTTGTCCAGTGTGGCACATTGGCCTTCTCCATGTTTGGCCCACCTGATGCTGTAGCAATTGTTATTCTTGCTCTAGGCAGAGAGTCTCCCTTAACATTTTCTCACACTTACTCATTTCTCTCGTGGGACCAAGATTCCTCTACCATCTTCCTTTGCCTTGCCTGGGTTCCTAAGACAGTTCTGCAGATTAAGAACTGGGCATCCCAATAACTCTGTCATTAATTCTTGTCTGTTTCTATATAAAGTGCATGTTGGCAGATTGTATCCGAGTAAGAGGATCGGTGCATTTTCTGAGCTATCAAAGGCTAAACCAGCGTCACCATTGTTGGACTTGGCCTTTTCCCATGAGATCCACGCACAAGGGGTGAATCACCACATCAAAGCCAACAAGTTCTTGTCTAATACACAAATCCTCTGGTGCCTGGAGAGTTCGTTTTGTATCGAGGGGACCATAATTTTTATATGCAGATAAGAATCTGGATAGGCAGTTTCTCTACATTCTATCCTCACACACTGGCCTCTTTCTCTGCTCAGGACTACCATCTGCCCCAGGGTCACACTGTAAGAATGCAGTGAGCTTATTCACAACCAGATTTTCCCAAACTTTAAAAACAAACAAATGGTGGAGGGTCCTACCAGAGAAACAAACAACAAAACAAAAAAGCGCAGTATGCTTAATACCGGAAAGGAAAATGTGCCAAAGGCAAGAGCAACTGGTTCATACTTTCACTTTAGAGACACTTCAGCTGCCCCAGGCTACTCGCACAGATGCTTTGTATCAGAGCCAATATGCCCCAAAATATGAAAACACTGTTGGGAAAAGGTGGGTGCAGGGTTAGCCTGGGTACAAGCACACACTTCATCTACAGGTCCCAATGAAGGCATGGTTTAAGGATACTACCAAGATTTTTAAACCTCAGCTTGTGAGAAGTAAGACAGAAGCGTGGCTCATTCCTAGAGAAACCAGGAGGCTTAGATGAGACCTGAGCGAGTCTTCGAAAGGCAGAAAGGACATGTCTCTCATTTATCTGTTCAAGTCTTTAGAGATACATAGGATCACGTATGTGTAGAGAACAAGAACACAGGCCCAAGCTGTCCAGAGGACAAAAGGAACTCATGACTGGGTGGGGAGAAAGAAGGAGGGAACCGGGGTATGAAGCACAGCATGGAGGAATAGGCTCACATCTGTCATATAGCCACATGGTAATGGCTTCCAATAACCACATGTGAGAAAAATCCTTTAAATGACAGGGAGCCCTTATGGCAATACATAAACAAACAAACAAATTCTTCTATTCAAATGAGACACTTCATACATAGCTCTTACTTAGCTCTGTACCTAGCACAATGGAAAATGTTTACAGATAATTGTTATAATTGATACTACACAGCAAATCCAATTATATAATCCAATCATAAGGAATCAATGTGAACTTAACTAGTTCATTCATTATGAGCTTACTGAGAATCATTTTGCAAAGGAAAAAAATGTCTTGCAAAGCGATGAAGTGTAGGCATATGGACTTGGGACATCAAAATATATCTGTACCCATAATTTACCAACAGGTCTACAGACTGCAAATCTAAAGGCTCCCCTGGGAAAATAGGATGTGGTCACATATATTTTGTCTATAGTCCCTCTGCGGCCTCAGCCTCCAGCTGCCTCCGAGGAGCCGTGGCCTCCCTGAGTTAGCAGAGAGATGCATGGAATTCAGCTGCCTGAGTGTTCTGGATGTAAGTCATCCCTGATGTTGGGCTAAGACTGACTCAGCCAGCCCGGCCCTTCCTCCTTACTGAGTATCAGTCCTTCAAAGGACTGAATGAGATGAGTCTCCTCTTCCTTTTCTTTTGAGAGAGGGAGGGAGGGGGACACGTTTCCAGCTCCAGGATCATGCGGTGTTCCTAAACACCCTTTGTTCCATTTTGTTCAGTTCTAACCAAAGTATATCAGATTGTCTTCTAAGTAAAGTCCCCCACCCCACCCCCCAAAAAAGGGGTATGAGAAAGCAAAAGAGGGAAGTATAGAGCGTGTGTGTGTAGTATTCTCTTAACATACTTTTTCAGGTTGCATTACGACTTGGCCGTTTTGGATGGTAACCATGCTACCTAGCCCGTGCTTCCTTTTACTTCATCACACGTCAGGCTTTGTTGGCCAGTGCCTGTTTAATGTCTGCCAAGAATATTAGCAATCTTAGAGCGTGTAGTCTCTCCTTTAAGTTCTTTACATATCTGCCATTCTCCTAATTTACTACGTGCTCAACTCTCATTCACTTTTCGAGATGATGAATGCTCAATATGAGCTAGGTAATACTTTTAAGTATAAGCTCCCTCCCCATTCTGGGTGTTGAGGCAGGGTTTTACCTGTAGCCCAGTCTGGCCTTGAACTCATGTTCTTCCTGCTTCTTCTACCGCCCCGGTGCTGGGATCGCAGGGGTGTATCACCCTCTCTGGCTTGTTTTTAAGTATCCTTTTACTTTTGACGTGTTTTAGTGTTGTATTACATGCACATGTTAATGTATGAGAGGGTGAGTATCTGCCATGATACACATGTGGAAGTCCAGGCCTTGCTTTCCACCCTGTCTGAGGCAGGATCTCCTACTGCCCACTGCTGTACATGGCAAATTAGCTAGGCTGTGAGCCTCTGAGGGACTCTCCTGTTTCCATCATCCTTCTATCGACACAGTAGCGCTGAGATCTCAGGTGTGTGCCTCACGCAGCCTCAGATGGAATCTGGGGATGCTGGTTCAGGTCCTCATGCTGGTACTGCATGTACATCACTCAGTGAGCCCAGCTCCCCAGCCCTGTTACTAAGTATTCTTAAAGGCCTTGATGTGGGACTTTTCACAGGAGAGGCAACCTCAATTGATACACCATCTATTCACTTTGGCTCTGTAAATCACATCTCATCACTGAGAATTTTGCTCCATTTGTGCTGTCATTGCTTTTCTGTAGGACATGGGGCAGAAGAAGAGAGAGAGAGGGAGTGTTCTAGGAAATATGTGTTCCTCATCCTCCCATCCGAGATCCACGGAAGCTTCAGAAGACAGAACAAGACAGGAATGAGAAGCTCAGTGTCACAGTACATGCTGGAAACTTAGAATGTGGTAAGCAGAGGCAGGATGATCTCAAAGTTTGAGATGGCAATAGGCTACAAAGCAAGTACAAAGCCAGTTAAGGCTTCGCTTTAAAGAAAGAAAGAGAGAAAGAAAGAAAGAAAGAAAGAAAGAAAGAAAGAAAGGAAGGAAGGAAGGAAGAAAGAAAGGCCAGGCAGTGGTGGCACACCCCTTTAATCCCAGCACGTGGGAGGAAGAGGCAGGCAGATTTCTGAGTTCGAGGCCAGCCTGGTCTACAGAGTGAGTTCCAGGACAGGCAGGGCTACACAGAGAAACCCTGTCTCAGAAAAACCCAAAAAAAAAAAAAAAAAAAAAAAAAAAAAGAAAGAAAGAAAGGAAGGAAGGAAGAAATGAAGGAAGAAAGGAGGGGAGGAGAGAGGAGAGAAGAGGAAAGGGAAAACCAGAAAAACTGCTCTCCTGTACACACAGTAAGCAAAGTTAATAACATCAAAAGGCTCAAAGCTCTAACCAGCCTCAACCTCAAGTCCAATCTAATATGCCCTTTGCTTTGCCTGATGTCATCCACTTTGGCTGTTCCTGATCACATTCACCCATTGACTGGTCTGGATACTGTGAATTAAAATAAAAATAATTCAATGCAAATATAAAATTGTTTATCCTTTACATAGAATTGCCTCTGTGCATTCCATTGAATAGGTTACAATGCCCTTCTTGAGTTTTGCTTCCTACGGAAGATGGTTCACAAAATGTAACAGTTAAAAGCACCCACATCTTGTCATTTTGCCCTTAAAAACAGCTATCTTCTGGGCTTCTTAAGAGCGAGAAAGAAGAATAGAAATCAGGAACCTGCCGGGCATTAGTCTAATCAGGGATCTGAAGCTGGCAGCCAGCACAGACCAGCCTCTGTCTCAGAGTCATTTTCCCAGAGTGCATGCAGGGCAGGAGAACGGCTAGAGCAGCGGGTGTCTGGTTTCCCAGCTCTCCACTCAGGAAGCTTTTTTTGTGTGTGTGTTGTGTCAGAAAGCCAGTCGATTGCACGTGAGCCCCTGAAGTTTCTACTGGACATGCTTGAATGTGAACCAAATGAGCTTTCGGATGCCTGCAGCCCAGACTGAGGGTAGCAACCTGTGAGAGACGTCTCAGAGACCTTCAGGCACATTGGCTGGAGTGCTTAATGTGTGGATGATCTGTGCTGAGAAATATCCTTCCCTCCTTTAGTCAGCCTCCTGGATTTGGAGTCATCCCTCCAAATGGATGGTGTCATAGAGCAGGGATATAAATGGAAATTCCTGTACATCAATCATCTGGTAAGAGATCCTCACAGGATCCACTAAGGTTACAGGTCACCGTGAAACAACTCCTAAGTGGCACAAAGTGGCAACTCACGAGAATCTCTTTCCTCTGAAACGAGAGGGAAATGGCTTCAAAACACCAAGGCATGAAGGAAAGTTTTCACAGCATCCCTCTCTTCATTTGTGTCAGAGGCTGATTCTGCCAGCAAAGGGAGATTATCACATTCTAAGGACTACAGAAAGCAATAGGAAGGAGGTCAGAATAAAGCGGAATGAGCGCCTGGAGCGAGAACCAGTGACCCGGTTTAGTTAGGCCCCGTTTCAGGAGACGTGCTATGTGAACTCCAATGGGTCACAGTTTTCCCCAGTGCCAGGCAGGAGGATCAGAAAAGTGTCCCCAGGTCTCTTGGAATTGTGGGGCTGTGTGACTCAGATCACTTAGTGACCATCAGTGTCCTGGCAATGAAGCAGTGCCTTCAAGATACAGATGCGATTATGACCTTTACCATCACAGAGAGTGCCGTAAGACACGTGGAAATGGAAACCGAGTGAACTAATCTAAGAGCCGTCAGTATGATTGGTGATGTTTCAACAAGACTGTAGCTTAAGGGGGAGAAATAGGAGCACTACGTACACAAACGTGAAATATTACTTAAGTACATGTACTAAGCAATAGTGTTGTGTGGCGGCAAAGGATGGCAAAGCATGGCTAAGGAGCAAGTTGACCGGATCAGTAACACCAACCCCAGACTTACAAGCAAAGCAGCTAGCAGGAGGATATACACCAGTTGTAAATCTTTCTTCCCGAATGTGTATTAGTTACTTCCCTGTCGCTATGGTAAAACACCATGAGCAAAAGCACCTTGGAGCAGACGACGTCCATCATTGTAGGAGGAACGAGTCTGTAAATCCTGACTGGTGGCCCAGAATGACCCACGCATGAGCTGTGTGCGCACTTTACAACCTTAAGATCTGCCGGGCACCTGGAGACAAATGACGATGGAGCTCATGACCTGGCCAGCCAATCGGATGGTACCAGCAACAAAGGCCAAGATGTCGTGGACCAATGGGTGTCGGTGATGGGTATAAAGTGGACCAATGGGTATCGATGATGGGTATAAAGGCACACCCCCAATCCTGTAATAAAGGACTCTGCTTCCACTTCTCACCTGACTCTAGGAGTCTGTGTCATTGATCTCCCCACCTTTGCCTTCATACCTCCTACCCACAAGGACTATCCTGAGGAGCCTAGGGCTAGGGCAACACATCATGGCTGGGAAGCTATGCCAATAAGCAGGGAAGGCACTGGCGGCAGAAGCAGGAAGCAGGAAGCTGGACCACATTTTCACCGGCACACGGAAGCAGACAGAGAGAACAGGAAGTAGGCTCCCATTGGTCTACCACCTTCAGCACTGCTCCACCTCCGAAAGGTTCCATAGCCTTCCCAAACAGCACCACGAGCTGGGGACCAAGTGTTCAAATTTGTGAGCCTAGGGGGACATTTCTCATCACGCCACTGCACATAGAAAGAGATTGGCTGCAACTGTGGGAGTAGTCAACCTGAAATTTCAACACTACACTTCCCATCCGTCATCCATCTCCCTCTGAACCTTACCTCTTACCTCACCTGCCTTGTTCTGTCCTGTCGGAGCACCTAGAACATAGATGGGACAGAGCAAAATGTCACTGAATGCACTACACATCACACAGCCATATAATAATTTTTAACTCTTTATCATCATCCATCATTTCAGGACGTATGTCCACTCTGCTGTAGTAGAAGCCACAGTGCATAACAATAAACAGCGATGTGACGGTGCCATATGGTTGACAGTATATGGCCTGTTCCGGGTGTTTCTGTGAAGACGTGACTGCTGAAGTGACATCTAAGTCATGTATCATCAGAACCAACACGGCAGAGATGAGGGAAAGCCATTCAGAAACAGGGACTACAAGGTGGTTCAGAGTGGTCGTGGCCGACTAGAGCACAGGCCATAAGAAAAGGACAGGACAAGTGGGAAGAGAAGTGGGATCCTACCGGACCTGAGACCTCGCACTAAGAATTACCCCTGAACTGCTCACTGCGCCAGCAGACGCAGTGTGCTGGCTGCTTTGCTGCCAGCGAAGTGTAGCGAGCCCAAACTCACACCCCAACCGAAGTCTGCGAACGTTGGAGGGTTTTGCATTATTTTAAAAACCTGTTAAGAAAGGCCATTCTGTTTGGGCCAAGTGGAAGGGTCTCTGACATGAAGAGCAGTAAAAGCTCACTGGAGACCATCCCAGGAGAAGGGGGGCTTGACCCAGATACCTTTGAGCAGAAGGGGGAAAAAAATCTGACAAATTTTCCAAGTGGAAAGATGGAAACCGGCAAGGAGATTCTTAGGCATCTTTCCGAGATGCCTTTGACGCCGTCCACCTGACGTGCAAACTCACGCGGAAAGAGGAGCTTCAGACAAAACACTCAGACACCTGCGCAGAAGGCCTAGATGACTGGCCGCACCTGAGGCTGACTGTGAACTCATTCAAATCAGAGAGCAGAGCCCATGCCAATCGCTTGCCTTCTGTATAGATCCTGAAAGGCCATCTAAGCAAAGGCGCGGCCTGCTCGCTCCATCTGGCACGGAGAGCAACTTGTGTCCGTTCATAACCACTAGCGCAAGATTCAGCAGGTAGAACCAGGAAGGAAGAGCGGCAAGCCTCATCACTTCTAACGTACATCTTAGATAGACCGATCACACGTTCCTGACACTTAACCTTGCCTACACTCAAGTTTTCCCGATACACTTACCCTCCCACCAGGCAATTCTGTAAATGGTTGGCTTTCTGGACAGTTTGGATTATTTAACTCCTTATTAACTCCCGTCACTACTGCAGATGCTGATACCCTCTGTCCCGTGGCTGAGGAAACGGAAGCAGAGAGAAAACAGACAGCTAAAACCCAGGCCTTCGGGTGGATTTGAACCTGAGATACCTGGCTGCAGAGGTATCTTGAAACGTTTATGTTGTTCTGCCCTCTAAGGTGGGCAAGAGCCACCACGCTTGTCTTCCGGGATGTCCTAGTGTGTGCATCTTTTTAGGGCACAGGTGGGCACTACCTCTGCGAGAGCTTCCCCCTCTGAGTCACTTATATAACAGTTGACACAGAAGATCTAGAAAGAGAAGAGGAAACAGATGGATTTGACCTGACCCACCCCTGACCTCGGCTGCCCCTGCAAATAAAAGGAAGTTCACTTGTCACAGGATTCCTGTGAAAAGCAGCTTGCTGATTGGCCTTCTTTAGTTCCTATTTATACATATTTATTCATGAATTCAACAAGTACAGCCTGAGCCCATAGACCGTGCCTGGCACGTTCGTCAGACACGGGAGAGTGTCATCAGACTCAGTCTCAATGATGTACTATGTGAATTTAAAAACAAAAACAAAAGAACAAAACAAACACTGGGTTTGATTATAAAAGTATTGTTGGCCTGTTTTATTTATCTGCATGTAACAGTGACTGGCATTCCTGAGTTCAGTATTTACATCTTGATGCATTAAAACAAGGAGAGTTATTTGTCTCTGAGCACTAAACATGTTTCTATTTGTATAGTTTTGCAATTTTGCAACCCTCAATCCAGATTATGGGGGAGGAGAGGAAAAAGGTGTGCTTTGGCATTTTAAATTACCATCAGAGTTACATATACCATTACAAAAATACTGCTTTGTTGATTTTTTTTAAGCACATTGTGTTATTCTGTAAATATCTGAGTATTTGAATTTCTCTGGATTATTTTTTTTCTTTATGTACATCTTCATATGTTGAACCATTGGAGACTTGTAACCTTCCTTTGTGGTAGGAATCTAAGTGTTGTCCTCATCTCCTTTGTCTTTGCCTTGTCGATTATGGAAATAATAAAATCATGTTAGTTGCTTTGAAAAAAAAAAAAAAAAAAAAAAAAAAAAAACAAACAAAAACAGAACAAAACAAAAAAACCAGGACGTGGTGCTCCCAGGTATGGTGGAGGAGAATGAGGTTTACTGTAAATAAGGGAGGAAACGGCCAGAATATCGGTTTTTATATGACTCAGTTTATACAAAAAGCTAAAGCTTAACAAAGCAAAGACAAGAGGCTAGACATCTAGTTTTTAGCCAGTTATTGTTCACCTGAGTAGACCTTAGGAATTTATAAACCTTATTTAATAAATATACCTTGGGTTGTTTTTTTTTTTTTAACCCCATGATCCTAACAACTAGCTCAAGATTCAGCAGGTGAGCCAAGATGGTGATGAAGCTACATCACGTGTACTCTTTTTTAACCTTAGTAAATAAATATGGCTGCAGCCATGTGGATACTATTTAAAAATAGCTACTCTTCTTAATAAACCTATTTTTTCAACAAGTGTTGAATCCAAGTTACATATATAGTATATTCTAAACAGAAGTTGGATCACATATGTAGCATATTATTACAAATTAAGACTATCCGCCTACAGGCTTTTTAACTACAAGCCGTTTGTCATAAGTTTTAAGCTAAATTTTGTGACAGATTGTAACTATATACAGTGAACTTAAAAATCCTAATGTAGTTTACAGCATAGTCTTAAGCCGTTGTTCCAAACTTCCCTAATGCCATGACCCTTTACGTTGTCCCTGTCCCTCATGTGGCAAACCCAAGGCAATGAGCACCCTTTTACTTAAATCTTTTCCTGGATCAGACCCAGCGACAGGTACATTCTCCCATTTTCTTGTCTTGCATCTTGACACCTTACTAGCATTTGCCACTAGGGAGAATAGTTTCTTACACCACAGGTCCCCACAGACCTCCCCCTGAACCAAAACAGAAACCAGAGGCCACACCTCCCCACTGCCTTAGAGTCAACCCCTGTCACATCCCTTCCCTTTATACAGCCCAGTCCCTTACAATGCCTCCTACCCCTGAGAGTCAAGGAGTCCTCGTTGCCCATTCTTACCACTTTCCATCCCACCATGTTTGTCTCGTGTCTTATCGCATGCTAAGCTATCACCCAAAAGCCATACATGGCTCCCCAGGCCTGGACGATCTTTCTGAGGTCCCTCCTTTCGGAGGTGGAGCATGCTTTCCTAACTTTTTTTGTTTTGAGATAAGGTCTTTTTTTTTTTTTTTAAGGTAGACTAAATGTAAATGCCTTTTTGTGAAAAGTTTGGAAGGACAATCTGACCATTATGTTTCATAAAAACCAAGTACATTCTAGGACAAATCTCTGCATTTGATATGGGAAAGAAATGTTTCTATGACTGATGTGAAATATAACACTGACAGATTAATTTCAGGAAATACTTGTAGTTTTGCAACACTCAGGGTTTTTTTAATAAATTTTTATTTATAAGAAACTACAGTCCCTCAGTTCCCCACCCATTAAATTATTTCATTGCTACTCCATAACAGTAATTCTGTCACTATTACAAATGGTGACGTCTGTGTTTTCCGATGGTCTTAGGTCCTTACTAAACACTCAAGTTTAAATTCCCCAAGAATCTTTGAGTTTTCTACTGAAGTCATCTCAAAGAAAGAAAATTAAAAAGGCTCAGAAGCTAGCTCCACTGCTTAGGGGAGAAGACTTGAGCTCTAAGTCCAGAACCCACAGAAAAAAAATGTTTCTTGTACGCTGAGCTGTGGGAAGGAGGAAACAGACAGGTCCCTGAAACTTGCAGTCTGGTCAAAGGGAACTAGAGCGCCATAGGCCAGTGAGAGAACCTGTCTCAGGAAACAAGATAGAGAGAAGCTGAAGAAAGCAATCAAGGTCCATACCTGGTCTCCACACGTATGTACACAGACAGAGACAGACAGACAGACAGACAGACAGACAGACAGACAGACAGACAAAAATAAAAATCATTCAGGCACGGGTTACCGGTTGTCTAACCATCAGATGGTTTTAGCTAGAACAGAAGCCTTTCAAAGTCTATCTACATTTTGGATTTTATTTCACATTGCTTCCTGTGGGCATATTTACCCCCAGATGACTCTTCACAGAATGGCATCTCATACCCAAATCATCCTGTGTGTGGGTTTGCTTAACTGATCTGAGAGTGATGCAGGCTCCGAACAAATCGGCTTCTGCCCATGTAAGGACTGACTGGGAGCCCTGAATCTGCCCAGCCACCCGTGAGGATTCTTGCTGGGTTTATGACATGAGACCTGCTGGAGAGATGGTCACCACTCAGCACATTCCTGACACAGATGCCTCTGAAGGACAGTCCAAAGTCAGTTTCAAATCCCCAGATCTGAAGAAACAAAACAAAACCAACAGCAAACACAAACGAAGTGGGCAGAATCCTGAGACTCAATAAGAAGACAAAAACAGCAATGCCAATGTAATTAAAACACCTTTTCATTGATTGTTTTCTCATCTTGTTTTCTGCAATAAAGTGCACAAATTTAGAGTAAGGAAGAGGAAGTAGCTGAATTTATTGGTAGTTACTTCCTTAAACTAGGCATTTTGTTGTTGTAGCCTAGCAATGACATTATGGTAAGTATTCTCTAACAAAAAAGAGTAAGAAAAATTGAATGAATGAATGAATGAATGAATGAGTAGACACAGGGAAAAAGCCTGAGATCATGTCTGATCTCACATGTGCTCTCCTATGTTCTTGTCTCTCCAACAGTAGACATTATCCATCTTCCCCTTGTTGGTTTTATTTTTTTAGTATCTAAGTATCTGAAGTCCAACTGTTCCAGCCCAGTTTAGTTCACTCTACCTAAGACATGTTAAATGTTTATAACACAGTATCACAGGCATGTTTTTTAATATCTGCATTTTGTTCTGCATTATTTGTGTGTTCCCACCCCGTCTCCTTAGTCTCTATTTTTCCCATCAGATTATTGATTTATTCAACATGCGCACAAAAATAAGAAATAGACAAGCTACTAATTCTGGAGATGGCAAGTCAAAGAAGAGACTAGACACCTGTGAGCTCGTTGCAAGAGGCTGTGGCCATGAAAAAGCATGGGACCATGTGAAAAAGCTCCCTTACCCATGATTCCCTCTAGGACGTGTCTGATACTCATCTGTGAAGCATGCAGCCCAAGGTGGTATATGAATTGTTCACCTAATTCTTTAGCCTTTCATGCTTACATTTCATGCAGCACTAGCCCATAACCCTCACCAGGACAGGATCCAGGACCCAGGACCCCTTCATTTCCCCCAGCTTTTAACCTAGGCTAATAATGACCTCATGTTATCTTGGAAGTGTTTCTCTTCTTGCTACTGATGGTGTTGGGGCCTTAAGAAATTCATGATCTTGCTATCCATGGTGGTGGATATCTGTAACCTAAGCACTCAGGAGGGAGACGCAAGAAGGTCCCAAGTTCAAAGTCAGATCAACCAACATAGTGAGATGCTATAGAAAAAAAAAGGAGGGGGAGAGATTGGGTGAAGAGGGAAGGGAAAGCCAAGAAGCCTCAGAGAGCCATGGCCTTGGTTTCCTCGAATGGAGTCTAAGGTCACTTGGGGTTGACAGTAAATGGGATCATTTGGTGGCAAGGAAATATTCTTTCCCAACTAGAAGGGCAGGCTGGCCCCTCATGGGTATAAGTAACTAGGAGACTGTTCGTGGAACCTGAAGTGCCCTGGAGAACCAGGACCTACCTTCAGATACAAACCTCAACCTTAATACTCGTAAGCAAAAGTAAGGGCTCTTGAAAAGGTCACAACTAAATGGGAAGTGAATGGAATGGGCTGGGCTCTGCCTCAGCTTTTCTCTCACTAGGTGCAAGCAAAAATGGAAACCTGATCAGGATAGTTTTGTGTTTTATAATATATACTTTTCTTTCTACTGAGAAAAGCTCAAATAAGGGAATGTCCTGGGACGATAGAGCC
Source organism: Mastomys coucha (assembly GCF_008632895.1). NCBI lineage: Eukaryota > Metazoa > Chordata > Mammalia > Rodentia > Muridae > Mastomys > Mastomys coucha. The sequence goes on from NW_022196891.1 coordinate 83,613,510, forward strand.
AGTACATCAAAGCGAATGAGGACACACTGTCAACCCCACCCCTGCTGTAGTGGTGGCATTTGGGGACCACCACCCTGTCCCTCTTCACTCCTATCTCTTCGGCTTTTGTCAGAAATGATGCAAACTGTATTCACTGAATTTACACGAGCTGCTCGTTACATTTTCACAGAATGGACTTTGCATTAGATGTCGCAACTGTAGGCCCACAAGAGTGTCCCCATGGACACTTAATACATGCCAGAGAGACTGTGGTGCTCAGTGGATTAGAAGCCAAGATCCAATAAATGCTTCCTTCTGTCGTCATAGGAACAGGGTCTTTCTCTGTTGCTCTTCCCACCTCTCAGCATACTGAGTCCTGGGATTAAATGCCCCCTCCTTTTTTTGTTTTTTTTTTGTTTTGTTTTATTTTTTGTTTTTTGTTTGTTTGTTTGTTTGTTTGTTTCAAGACAGGGTTTCTCTGTATAGCCCTGGCTGTCCTGGAACTCACTCTGTAGACAAGGCTGGCCTCAAACTCAGAAATCCGCCTGCCTCTGCCTCCCAAGTGCTGGGATTAAAGGCGTGCGCCACCACTGCCCAGCCTAAATGCCTTTTATAACTCAGAATGGTTTCATTTTATGATTTAATGATATTTCATTTATTGGCGTAGAAACCCATCAGAAGCTGAGTCCTATCTGGAACAACTTCATGAGACTCTTTAAAGGACTCAGTAGCTAATGTGTTCTCATATTTGATAAAATGCTTTCCAAGTAGCGGGGATTTGGTAAAAGCTAATTAGCATTTTATGAATTTTTGTTGTTGTTGTTGTTGATGCTGTCTAAACAAAAATTCCATGAAGATGAGGGCTAATTGGTTCTCTTTGGATTATCAGAGAGAGGAGGAGGGAGTAAGGGAAGGAGAAAGAGGAAAGAGAGAGATAAGGGAGGAGAGAGGAGAGAGACAGAAAGAAGGAATAAAGAGAGCTGAGAAAATATCAATATCCAAGCAAATGAACCAGTAGAACCCACCTATCATATACCCACAATCCTTGCTGCTTTTATAGCATTGGGGGGTTTAGAAATAGAGCTATATTCTACAGCTCAGGCTGGCCTTGATCTCATGATCCTCCTGCATGCATCAACCTCAGGAGAGATGGGATTGCAGGTCTCTATGCCACCACTCCCAGCCCTTAGCTGCTTTTGGCTGCTCTTCAGCTCTGTCATCTCAAACCAGGTGCTGGAGTGGCTGCTCACATTTCCGACCCATTAGCATGAGCTACTGAGTGCACCTACCACTGCCTACAAGTCCCACACATTTGCTCTTCCGCCTACCCCAGCAGGTACTCACTCAGAGGTGGGAACAATCATGAAGAAGTCACAGAACTGCACCATAGTAGCTTCAGAGAATTTCTGATGTAGAAATTTCTGAGGCCAAGAAGCAGAACCAGTCCTCTGGAGACTACTCATGGGCAATGTGCACTTCAAGGGTTAAAACAGAAGCTTTATTATTATTATTATTATTATTATTATTATTATTATTATTATTATTATTATTATAAATGAAAATCTGCTGAAAGGAAATATTGCTTTTTTTTGTGCCGTGACTTTTCTGGGTCATAAAATACTCTTTGTTACCCATTACCACAAGACAGAGGCACTTCTGTTGTTAGTGTTAATGAATCTCATAGCTTTCCTTGGAAACGTCTTATTGGCCTCCATTTACCAAGAGGGAAGGGAAACCCCTCTTTATTTCTCTCCATAATAACAAGCATTACCTAGATATAAAGGGTTATCACATGATAAAATAAATCCATTGATGTGTTTAAGTGAGATCCCCACATCTGCATATAAACCCACACAGACAAATATTTGGATGAATTATACTGCTTATGTTTAAATTCTGCTTCCTTGAGTCAACAGATAAACATTTATAGAGGCAAAAAATAAGAATAACCCCCCCATCCCTACTATTAATCCTATTATTCTTATAGTAGCACAAGGCAGTGCACCGGGTGGGACGGGAATACAAGGGACCTCCCTTCTTATCCTCCTAATTGTTTCTCCAGACCATCCCTTTTGGAGCAAAGATAGGATCCAGCCTTTCCTTGGGAGCCATGGATTTCTCTGGGTACATTTATTTTGGAGTTATTCTGGAGGCAACAACATCAGAGACACATGTCTATCTGGTTGCTATTAGTGTTTTTGAAACTCCAAATGAAATGCTTCAGGCTAGCAACTAGAGGTGTTGATCAAACAATAGTTTCCCAGCCAACATCCAAACTGGGTGTACCCGGATGACTTTGCACTTCAGCACTGGAATTTGGAATATGTGGGTAAAGCCTGACTAATTATAGTGTTGACCACAGTAAAGCCATGGAGGATCCTGGCTTATTGTGCTGAGAATCACATATAGAAATGCCTATATTAAGTGTGTAGCTTGCCTAAAAACCAGTCCATATGTCCAACTTCGTATCCCAAAGAGACTCTGGACCGATACACTAGATAACTAGGGTTGGTGGTAGCCTGGTAGCCTGCCTTTCCACTTTCTTTGCACTGCTTTATACAAACTGAGAGCCTATTTAGGCATGAAAATATAGAGGAAACATCCAGATATGAATTGTTGAAATAATTACAGGGAGATTTCACTACACACATACAAGTTCTGTTGACATGGAAGAATACCTCCCCATCAGTCTGAATAAACTATTACATAACAGCTAAGCTATAATAAAATCCTGATTCCAAATCAAATAAGTCTCCCAGACTTCTAAAATGAGTCACCCACAGCTCTATAAACATACAAAATACTTGACAAGGAAGACTCTGATAATTTTTTTTTTAGTAATTATGTCTGCAAATTGTTCCTTGCTGACATCACCATTAGAAATGGTTTCCCATAAGCTTGCCTTTCCTCGTCACTTCTGCTCATTAATCACTGATACTCTGGCTATTTCTATCATTATTAGGTGATTCACAAGGTCTGTGTGATTCTCCTTTGTAGAGTTTTTATTTAGGGGAATCGGGGTGAGCAAAGCTAGAATTTTCAGGGCTCATGCTCCTTGTGGTCCTTGTTTTGCGCACACTCACAGAACTGTCATATCTTGGTCCTAAAATCACATTTCACACACACATACACACGACACTCTGCAAACATCTTAACATAAATACAATGAGAAGAAAGCTGGGCAGGGTTGAGGGCTCACTGAGTTGACATATTTTCAGTTTAAAGACATTCCCAAGCACTGGCGTCATCTTTCTTTGTGTTGGACGTGAGACTTCAAGTTCTCCTCTGACATGTGATCCACAAACCAGCTCTGAGCCAAATCCAAGTGTCAGCTGCTGGGTCCGGCACTTGACGCTGGCCAGTGATGACTGCAGAAGAGCAAGAGGGGTTGTGAATGCGGTGCTGCTGGTCCAGGAGACACAAGGGGCAGGCCCAGCCAGGGCCCAGGGCTTCATCCCAGGAAAGGGCTGACACAGCCGGGGAAATTAAGTCAAAGGTTGAGGAAAGCGGAAAGCTTGGCTTAACCTAGACCATTATCATGGGTGTGACCCAGAATAAACCAAGCCCTTGCTCTCTCTGTAACTGTACTCATCTAGTGGTAAACACTGGCTCCAAGGAACCCTGAGAAAGTAAAATATTTAAAGCCATTCAGAATGTGTCTAAATGGAATTGAGATTTCTCCCAGAATGACCTGAGTAGCTGGCGTGCCCCAAGTTTTGCCGCTGGAGCAAAGGCTGAGTAAGCTGGGAGTGAGCAGAGGGCTTCCCATCGAAAACAAAATCTCTGTCGTCACACAGCTGAAGCCTTCAGTAGAACACTTAGAATGAACACACGGGGACGAGAAGGTGTGTTTCGTGGGAAGAAGAAGTTCTGGGCCTACAGTGTAGGTCTGTGTGGAAGAAAAGCTGTGTTCAGTTGAGCATCCTGCAGAGCAGTGAGCTACTCACAAAGCCATACTGTGTGCAGCAAGGAGCAGCCAAACAGAAGCCACACTAAGTGACTGCTTCAGGCACTCACAAGACTGTATTGAGGAGTGTCCACCAAGCATGGTGTACCAAGAATGCGAAGATGAATAAAAATTAGCCCCTTATATCCAGGAGTTCATAAAACAGTGGGTAAGGTACACTTGAAAGTAGAAATTCAAGGCAGCGTGCAGTAAATGAGGATCTGGCCACATCGCCCTGCTGTGGGCACACAAAGGCCTACCCTGGGGAGCTGGGGAAATGGATTCTCCCTCTGGGTGCCCAGTTCCCTTTCTGTGCTTCTGAAGGAACTGAGCTTCCGGTCCTGTTGACTGAATCCCTGGAAGAGAAAACGAGGCCTGCCACCTTAACTTAAAAAGAAGCACCCGGAAGAACAGGTGGAGAACAGATACTGTTGAAGAAAGTGAATCTGTAAGGGAGAAGATAAAAGTAAAAGAGACCCCCAGCAAACACACGTTCTGTGGGAGAAAGGGGGCTGCTTCTCTCTGCCTCCCCCAGGAAGGAAACATTTTGGCATCACGCCTATCACAAGAGGCTCTGCTTAAAAACTGTACTAGCAGCAAAATCTGTCTGTCTGTCTGTCTGTCTGTCTGTCTGTCTGTCTGTCTGTCTGTCTGTCTCTGTCTCTGCCTCTCTCTGTTTCTGTCTCTCTCTCTCTCTGTCTCTCTGTCTCTCTGTCTCTCTGTCTCTCTCTCTCTCTCTCTCTCTCTCTCTCTCTCTCTCTCTCACACACACACACACACACACACACGCTTGATTCCATTTCCATGAGCTAAATTTTTTTTTAAAACTAAAAAGTTAAGCTATTTGTTTAATGAAGGCCAGAAGATTTGTGAAGTAACTTCACAAACTGCCCAGATGCATTGCCCAGAGTCCACATGGACAGATGAGATTAACACTGAATTAGGAGAAAGGGGGACTACCCTTCTGACCCAAGGCCCCTTTGAGAGGAAGAGGTCAAGCAGTGAGAACCAGAAACCACGGTGAAGGGTTCTGAGGAACCACGAAGACTATGCAAGGTGACAGAAACTGGAGAAGGAAAACAGTGGCTCTGAACCAAGCTCGCTCTGGACTCTCTGAATTAAGCAAGACATGTTAAACTTGCTTCCTGTTCTGACAGCTGAGAACTGGGTTGGCGAGGACAACTGTCAAGGTGAGTCATGATGCCCTGTGGAGCAGGCAGGGGAATGTGAGCTGCAGTGACCCTTGGCTGGTGACTTTGAACTGCTGGAATGACTGTGACCTCCATGGGATGACTCTGAGGAGCCTAGAACTCTGACTGAGGATTGTCCCAGCAAGCTGGGTCCTCTACTGTGGTGCCACATAGGGCTGACATCTTTAATCCCAGAATGAAATGGAATATTGGTGCCTTGCAAACTTCATACATAAAGGTGAGTGGAGAGAATTTTATTCCAAAAGGATTTTGTCCCTTAAGATGGGACCCATCTAGATGGGTGAAACACCATTGCCCAGAATAGAATAAGTTATTCTGGAGCTGATGTTTTAAATATAGTCAAAAGTAAAACATAGAGAAATGTTTGAAGAAAAGAATTACTGAAAAGAGGGATGGGGATGAAGATTGAGGAAGCACATCAGAGATGAAGGCTGGAGAGGACATTGTGGGAGGGGATATGTTCTAATCGTGATATCTCTGTGTGGGAGGGTCACAGCAAAACATGCTAATCTGTACAACCAATATGGCTGGGTAATCATTTCTAAATTTTTGAAACGTAAAAGAATACCCAACGGCTACTAAGACAGTGGACCATGACTGGTCTGTATGCAGGGAGTAAAGGACTGTGGAATCCATCATTCTGAATGAGACAACTGCCTCACGCTCCCTCCTTCCAAGTCAGGCAAACGTAACGTAACGTAGCAGCTTCTTTCCTGGGAGCTCTTTGTGCCTGAGATGCTGTAGGAAGGAAGGTAAGATCTCCTCAGGGCTGGGGGGTGAGGAAGGTGCTCCTCTCTCCGCTCATCCTTTTTGGAATGGCTTCATAGTCCCACCCCAAGGCATGTTTTTCAGGTGATTCTATATCCAATGGAGCTGACTACCGAGAGCAACTATCACAAAGAGATTGGATGAAAGCAAAGAGGCATAAATCGCAATTGTAGCGCACTATAAGAAGCACTCGTGGCATTTATGACTGTCTACACGTGTACTGGCTCTCCGGCAGGTCAGGGGGTCTTTGAAATGAGTCCTATTTTTAAGTCTATATAAAACGATTCTGGTCAGTCCAAGAGCCATTAATAATGCGTAGCAAACAAGCCCTGAAGTGTGGATGCTCTGTGTCAAGGAAAGTTTCAACTCTTTGTTTTCTCTTTTCATTTTTTATGTGTCTGTATATGTGGTATGGATGTGTGCATGTATATATGCACGTGTAGCACATGTACTTGCGTGGATGCACATGTATGTAGTGCCTGTGGTGGTGGGGGGGAGGGCAAGATGGAGATTAAGAAACCTTATTTACTGAGGCAAGGTCTCTCAATCAAACCCAGAGCCTAGCTGGTCTTCCTAGCCAGCTTGCTTTAGGATTCTTTGTCTCTACCTTCTAAGACTAGAAGGACAGTGAGGAATGTCACACTCACCTGGCATTTATATGAGTTATGGAAGTGGGAGCTCCTGTCCTTGCATTTACACATCAAAAGTTTTAACTACTGAGCCCCCCTCCCCCGGCCCTTGTTTTCCTCTGCTTAATGCAGCCACTAGCAGTTTTAGAATGATGCCGTGGGCTGCATTTCTGGCTCACATCCTCTCTCTGGTGGTCAGGAGCAATGTAATACCAGAGGCTGACCATCCTGGGCAGTCTGCAGCTGCTGAGCTGTGGGCTGGCAGCTGAGCTTCACCTCCTCAGACTCCTCAGACTCCAGCCTTCCTACTGTAGCTAAAAGAATTGCCGGTGGAAACGTCAAAATAATGTCTTAATTGTTAGATGTGGATGCCTGTTTAGGGACTACCCCACAGTTGTTTTTAGAGGCCTGCCTAGGTTAAGGCCATTTATGGAAGGAGCTAAATGGTCATGATTCATTCCACAAGTATCTCGGGAATTTTCTGAGAAAGTACCATCATGTTGATCAACATTAACTAACAAAGACTCTTTTTGTTGTTGTTGTTTTATTCTGAGCTTTGTTTTGTTTGAGACAGTACCATGCAGCTCAGGTTGTCCTCAAACTCAAAATATAGCTGAAGATAACCTTGAACTCTTGATCTTCTGCCTCTTCCTCTAGAGTTCTGGGGTTATAGGCATATGCTACCATACCCAGCTTAATATAGGGTCTTAAATTAACTGATCAATTTCCTCTAAAATAGGTACAGTAACAACTGTGCTCAAAAAAATATTTTAAATGTGGGGGCTAGATCTTCAGCACCATTATCCCAGAAAAGAATGTCCTAATTATTATTTCTTACAGCATTATAGATCTAGATATAAGCAGATAAAATATGAACAGATACGGAGAGGAATGGCTTAAACACAATCCATGTTCATAAAACCTTGACAATGACAGATCATCTCTTTAACTACATGACCATCATCACCCTGAAATCAGTACACCAGCCCTTACCCATGAAGCACAACCTCTGTAGAAGGAGAAAACTGTTAGGTGGCAGGTAGATGTACCGTACATACAAGGCTGCCCGTCATGGTGCAGTGTGTTGTTTTCAGAGAGGAACTGCTTTGCAGGCCAGCCCTGCAGATGACAAGAATAACAGATAACTCCTTTTTCCTCCCTCTAGAAGGTACATGCCCTCCAAAGGAGGCATCCATACACTCTTAGCAAAGTTCAGAGTCTCTAATGTTAGGATAAGATAGCTGGCTAATGTTAGGATAAGATAGCTGGCTAAGTCACCCTGAAACCTTTCCTGACTGCAGTCCTGATCTTTCACCTGTCCCCTACCACCTAGAGACCTCGAATAGCGTGCCAGAAAGTTTAGTCATCTCTGGGAGAGAGGGGGCACTTAGGGGGCAGAGGTGGTGAAAATAATGTTTTGCTGGAAAGATCTACTGTATGTGCTTGGTGTTAGTGACTACAGATTTAGGAATGCTGGTGAAATTCCACAGTCCCCACATTCTGCAGTGACCATCTATGTCCTTACCATGGCTACTGTCCTAACAGCTTGCAACTTGATAGAAAGCTGGTGATGGGCCTGTAAGAGTCAAAGGACACCAGTGATTAAGACTAGCCAGGAAGGATGATGTAAGGGCATCTCCATTTCAGACCGGGGAGAACACAGCAAGGCTCTGCCTCATGGATCATAGATAAAAATAGCTGCTGTTTGCTGGTGCCAGGTACTTTTCATGATCTGTCACTGAGAGCTCACAGCCAATTCCATGAGGTGGTACTCCATTATTCTGCCTCCTTGCTTGAGGAGGCCAAGGCCACATGCGGTTTCATCACTTGTCAAAGATTGGTGTTGCTGAGGTTAGAACTGGGTCCCACTTTGATCTGGTTCCAAAGCCTGATCTCTTTACTAGTGTGTGGAGCTCACGGCAGGGAGACCGCTTCTCCCAGGAAGAGCTGCAGCTGTCTCAAGCAAGCTTTGTCTAGACCTCATGAAACTGTCAAATATCAAATAGTTGTTGCCTCTGGAGGGAAAGTGGGTGCTTCCCACAGTGCATGGGTAGGTGGCGGGGCACTTGGAGGGACAAAAGGGACAGGACAAGGCTCCATGTGCTGCTAGAGTATGAAGTGGCCCTTGGTGATAAAGGACCTCGCTTTAAAGAATCCTGTGGGTGTCACAGCTGTGTGCCCACTCAGTGTAGCAACTAAGGAAAAAGTCACCTAAAATTAGACCTGAAAGTATTATTAGTGGTACAAATTCAGTAATGACCCACTTTCTAATTCGTGCCAGAAATAAGTAAAGCAAGGCCTGTTGCTTCTCACAATGACTTGGACCCTTAATCATGACGTCATTCCTGTGGAACTTGAATATCCCTTATGGACTGGCTATCTTTGTTTTTAGGTCTTAATTCGGTCACAAAACCCATGCTCAGTTAGAGAGCAAGAAAAAAGAAATGGATACACGCACACAGTCACTGAACCCTGGCATCTCATCCCAGTGATGCTGGATGGGCAATAATAGAGAGCAAGACAGAGACAATGGTAGCATTTCTCCCTCAGAGATAATCAGGGAATACACTAGAAAGGTGGACTGACCTACAAGGGGAAAAGAAGAAGAAAAGAAGGAAAAACCTGATTCATCTCTGAGGGAGGTTGGAGAAGAATGTGGTTTGACTGGAGATGCCAAAGCAAAGCAAGAGTTAAGCTGACGGAACTCAGAGTACTGGCTGACAGCTCCAGGCTATCCGTGCCCCACCTAGGGCCACACACGGACATCACCTCAGCTCTGAAGGAAAGGCACGAGACTAAAGAAGAGGCATACTGTTGGGTTGCTACAAAGTTCAAGCAAGAATTGGCTGCCTAAAAAAAAAAGTGGCATTCTACGTCCGTGAGAGGACACAATGTCACCTTAGAAAATGGCTCTAGACTGTCTGATGTGTTGGAGCGGCGGATCGCGTCAGAAAATACCACACTAGGCCCAAACAGTTCCACGTGTAAGAGGTTTAATTGAGAGGGAGTAGGGGTAGTGGTGTGGAAAAAGAAGAGAGAGAGAGAGAGAGAGAGAGAGAGAGAGAGCAAGATGGAGGAATGTTCCCATGTGTATATATATATGAGTTGTGACATAGCAGCCACAGGTAAAGGTGGGAGGTGAGCCCAACGGATTCTGGGAATATGGTGGCTGTTGCCCTGGTAACAGGTCTGTGGACCCTCCCATGTATCCCCACAGGCTCTGGATGTCCTGATGCTAACACTGTTAACAACCCAAAGGGCACTAACTTGTGATATACAATATATACACATATATATGTATATATAATATTAATTATAATCACATTATATAATATATGACTATATACAGTTTATAGTTATATATAACTATATACAGTTCTAATTATATATAGTTATAGTTATAGTTTTATAGTTATAGGCACTGTTACGGAAAAAATGCAGGGCAGAAGGGGCAGAAGTCAAGGCGGAAAGGCAGGAAGTCAGGAACAGGCTGAAAGTTGAATGCCAAGAAAGCGTGCCCCTAATTTTGAAGCGTTTATGCTGGTATGACCTTTACTCCCTAGTCTATCGGCAACTGCCAAATAACGAAAAGTTGTAAGAAGTGTGAAACTGTTCTGCATGGCTAAATTATCCCATGGTTAAGGGGAAGGAAAGGTAAGAGCACGTTGCGATCGTTAATTTGGATTTTCTACCAGACCTTGAAACTATTCATCAGGAGAGCTAGGAAAGCACAGCTCTGGACATACCTGTGAGCTGCGTCTGGAGAAGGCTAGCTCCGAGAACTGAGTGGATGAGAGATACCTTGAGAGGAGCGCCATCTATCGGGCTGGAGGTCCGGGTGACGTGAGAAAGTAGAAAGGGGAAGCAAGCCCCGGGTTAAGAGTTTCTTCCCCAGGGAATGTGGTTTTATGCTGCAGATTCAGATGAACACCACACTCCAGCTTCTTCAGCCTTTGACAGACTTACAGCAGTGAGATGCAAGGACCTGGGAGGCCTTCACGCTCAGACCCGGGATGCACTGTTGGCCTCTCAATCTGTGTTCTCAAAAGCATCTTATTCTGAGTTCCCTGGCTGACGCCCAGCTCTTCAATCGTCCTCTGTAGAGAGGACCCGTTGCGGGGCTGCTGAATACGAAGCTATTAACTTCCTCTTGTTATTGTATACATTCCTTTCCCTGAACGGTCCTGATACAAGGATGAATTATCAGTCTTCTCAGATCTGTCACCATCAATCCAATAATGAATCACTGACCCTGAAAGAGAACCATTTTCATACGAATAAGCAATTAAACTCCAAGGTAGAATGGCTCAGTGAGAGTGCAGTCCCAGGCTACTACCAATTTCTATTGAGTTAACTTGTGCCTGCTCTTGCCAAGGAGTAATCTCACAAAACACACAGGCATTAATTAAGTGCTATTCATAAAGAGAAAATAGTTCCATATTTAATATCATCTAAAGGCATTTGGTTTATTATACAAGCATTCATCAGCTCTGTTACTCTTATTTATTAACAATGGCAGTGCGGAACCAAGGTCTACAGTGGCTGCTGAGGACAGTCTTAAAGAGATGACTCATGAACAAGGCTGGTCTACATGAACAGCGTGTGCTAAGATTGCCATCTGGTAGAACAATCTACATCACAAGACTCCACATTTCCTGTTACCCCTGGGTAAGTGCATTTCAAGCATGAGGGAAAACTTGGTCAAGTTTCTCTAAGTCCTTTTACTTTGAGACTAAAGTGGCTTATATAGGGAGGAGGGGAAGGGAAAGAACGAGGGGCAGGCCACTCTCTCATCTCCCTAGATTCCCTCACCACAGGAGAAGAGAAAGACTATCTTAGCCATTACCACTCCTACCATCAAATCCATCAAATTTGCCTACTTGCCCTTCTAACAATGCTCTTCAGGCAACAGAACCAGGATTTGAGATAACATTGAAAATGGACGTACTCATTTGAAAGAGTTTCTGGAACCCCGCTTCCCACTTTCCCTCTCTTTTTCCACATATGTTCTTCCTTCTTCGTGTCCTCCATGAAGAACTCAGTGTGTGTCACCAACTCTATGCACAGGAAGTCATATACCCCAAGCATCTCTGTTTTGTACTAAGGACCTGACATCTGAGATAATTCTAACATGAAACTGGTATTTTCAGATTTTTGCTCCTGTCGTAAGGAGAGCCTGCCCTGAGTCTTATCTCGGACAGATAAGGAGCCTGCTACCCCCCACACGTGCCTGCAGAAGGCATCCTGGTACACCACCTTACACTCCATTTCTCTCTGTGGAGATTCCAGGTCCATCCATCCACGGGTCCTCCGAGGATGTTTTCAGAACACAGGACAAGTCGGCATTTCTACTTTTAGTTCAGAGTCTTTCCTGATGTTTGATTTTCTTCAGATTTTTACAAACTTGGAATTTTTCAATTCAGATTTTAAAAATGATTTTTGAACTGTAGAATTTATATTATAATTCAGCGAAGTAACAGATATCACTGTCCTCCTTTTCCATTTGTAAGAGCGTGTTGTCCTATATAAATTTAAAAAGCGAACCAAGAAAATTTTACTAGACTTGGGAAGAAGAGAAAACTGTTAACAGTAACTTTGCTAATTAACAGCAACGGTGCTCACTGCTAGAAATGCAAATCCCTTAACACCATAAGCGTTGACCCAGGGCTTCTGTTTGTGAACATTTCGATATGTTAAGCAAAGAGGAAAAGGTAAAGATATAACATGGGAGTTCATATAACATGGGAGTTCATATAACATGGGAGTTCATATAACATGGGAGTTCATATAACATGGGAGTTCATATAACATGGGAGTTCATATAACATGGGAGTTCATATGTAAGAGCAAAGACAAGACAGGCACAGCTTGGGTGTAGAGCTGCCTAGCATTCACAATGACCTGAGTTCAATCCCAGGCACCGATTTTTATTCAAATGAGCCCCCCCAAAAAATAGTGAGGAAGAAGAAGAGAAAGAGAAGGGGGAAGATGAGGAGGAAGAGAATAGGCAGCAAGCCTGGTTTAGATACATTTGCCTAATGACACATTTAAAGCTAGAGGCGGATAGTAACTTAGTCAGTTAGGGCTCGACTGAAGAAAATCACAGAGCGCCATACATATTTGACGTTGTATGATTATAGGAGCTAGGAGATACGTTGTTGCATCTGAAACTAAGCCTGACGTCACGGTGGCAGACTTTCACCTCCAGGGCCGCATGCACTTTTCAGAGGGGCTGCTATGCGTTGCCACAATGGTACACTTGTGTCTACGTGACATTGTCTACTTCACTTGAATGAAATTATTATCATGTCTGCTTCCACAGAAACCAAGACTGCTAGACCAACAAAGTAGAGACACCAAGCGGATTTCAAGAGCTTATTACTAGAGGCTAATTTCATATAAATACCTCTCTCTCTCTGTTGTCTCTGTGTGTCTCTCTGTCTCTGTCTCTGTCTGTTTCTCTCTCTCTCTCTCTCTCTCTCTCTCTCTCTCTCTCTCTCTGTGTGTGTGTGTGTGTGTGTGTGTGTGTGTGTGTGTGAGCATACATAATGCCCATGTATGCTCCTGTGGAGGTCAGCAGGCCACAGGAATCCTCTTGACTCTGACTCCTAGTGCAAGTGAGAGCTACCACCCCCAGCCTATAACATGGATGCTGCCATTCGGAACTCAGCTTCTCTTGCTTGCACAACATGTACCTTATCCTTGACTCATATCCCCAAGGAATCCATGTGTACCTCTGGAATTCTAGAATAGTACATTCCAGCCGTTAGAAAAGAGACTATATATAAGCAGGTGACTTAAAGGGTACTCCTTCAGTCTCCCCAGCTGTTTAAATCTAGATGACACTGGAACTAAATCTTCAGAAGGCCATCTCACCGAACTGTAAGGACAGCTGCTTCAGAGAGATGAGGAGACCAGTACATTCCGTGGACATCATCGGCCCAATGCTGTACTCAATCAACTCTGAACAATGGCTGGCTTTGTCACAAGAGGAGAGACTAGAGCACTCTTTAAGTCCATAGATGGCAGTATGAGCAAAAGCCCTACAGGAAGTGAGGGGAAATCCGCGGCTGGAATTGAAGTCCATTCGGATGATCGCCAGTTCTTCATGCTGTCCCTCAGAATGGAGCAAACTGGCCCAAGCACAATTAGCCTGTCACCAAGTGACCATTTAATAGTACAGGAGGAGTGAGGCCATTCTGGGGACTCAGGGTTGCTCAGTGTGTTGTGGGCAGACTGGAATCCTTAGAGTGGAGAAGCTTAACCTGCCGTGCTCAGGTATGACTTAAACCCCTACTTTTGTGTGCACTTCATACATGTGTACTAGAGCCCCAAATACAAGCACAGGTTACGCTGAAGGAAGTAAGTGACTAATGTCCATATGACAAACCATCCCTACACACTGATCCTTAGCTCCTTCTTTGTTGCGGTGGCTCAACTGGTACACATTCAAAGAGGAGGACCTTTCATAATCCCCCTCTTCAAACTTAGTTATCCTTAATTTTCCAATATGGTTCCTACTGACCATAGGGCATCTAGACAACCTCTTCACTGCATCTAATTAGTCTTAGAATTGCTACTAATTAATCTTAAGAATTATCTGTAATTCTCTACTCTCTCATTCCAAGCCAAGAGCATGATTGGGTACACCACTTGGGAGTTCGAGCCATTGGTGAGTGTTTTCCTTTGAATGGGACCTTTAGGGTTCTACCTACTAGGTTTAGGAAAACACTACCATAGCATAAAGAGCTATCCACAATCTATGTCCTGTGGGTCCCTTACCCTAAATAATCCTCCCCCTATAATAAGGTTACGCACTTCTGTTGAGAGGGAAGAGGCTGGGAAGCAGGAAGAGAGATCTTTCCAGGCCAGTGGATTTATACATCCCACAGGCAGCTCCCTTTTGCCTTCAGGAATCTGCCACAAACTGAATTCATTCACATGGCTTCCATCTCAGCATAGTGAACCTCTATCTGTCCACAGCTTACGAGCCAGATGGATGTGTCTTTCTCCATTAACCAGAAATGTGGTGCTTAGTGCTGGAAGAGCTCATAGCAAGCCGAAGCCATTGGACTTGCCACAGAGGGAAAGAGCAGCTGATGGTCATTGGCACATCCCTACAGCATAGACAGCATTATCCAGCCATCTCGAGCTCACGATTAAGGCAGGTTTGATGAGAGAGTTGTGACCCGTGGACCTCCTGAGAAAATGACAATGAGGGGGTACCTGATATACACTTCAGGACATAATAACCTGTGGCTAGTGAAAAGCTCCCCCCAAATTGCATATAATTTACATTGTGTGTAATTTAAGTAAATAGGTACTTCTCTTTTTTTTTTTTTCTGTCCATGGCACACTCATATTGTATAAAAAACAAACCCCGGCCTCTTGTTAGTTCTTTGTTTTCTTACGATTTAGAGAACAAAATATGAAGTAAATGATGATAATACTCAAAAGTAATGTTTGTTTCACCTTCTACCTAGAGAGACCCTGGGTCACGTTTTGAACAATGTACCCATTATCTTCAAACACTCCTTGATTAGGGCAGAGTTGATTCTTGAACCTATGAAGAGAAAGTGAAAGAAGCATTTCTTCCATAAATCATAAGAGAATGAGCTTAGCTGCTAAGAACAGTGCAGAAAGGGCATTCTTTAGATGGGAGCATCACCATTTGAGCCACATTGGACTAAAGAAAAACTCTCGTGCAGGGGACCTTGGGATTGGGGTTGACAGAGATGTAATGTTTAAAAGTAGAGTCAGACTTTGATAGTCTCTCTCTCTCCTCCCTCCCTTCTTCCCCCCTCCCTCTGTCCCTCCCTCCCTCCATCCATCCCTTCCTCCCTCCCTCCCTCTCCCTCTCCCTCTCCCTCTCCCTCTCCCTCTCCCTCTCCCTCTCTCTCTCCCTCTCTCTCTCTCTCTCTCTGTGTATGTGTCTATGCACATCCTGTGCACATGCATCAAGTAGCTTCCTCACTCATTTGCTACCTTGCTCTTTGAGAGAGTCTCCCACAGAGCTCACTAATTCTCTAGACCTCCTGGCTGGCCTGTGAAACCCACCGACCCTCTGCCTCTGCATCCCCAGCACTGACACTACATTTCACTTTTCACGGGGATACCAGAGACCAAGATTTTGTTCCCTTGCGTGTGTGACAGCTCCTAGAACCTTCCTTCCAGTCTTCCTGGAGGAATTCCCAGTGGTGACCACAGCCTACAAGTCTTTTTATCCTTACTGCCTAAATCTCTAATGCTCCAGGGACTTCACTAGTGACTTAACAAAAAGGCAAAAAAAAAAAAAAAAAAAAAAAAAAAAAAAAAAAAAAAAAAAATGCAGCCACTCTTAAGGCAAAAGCAAAAAGGAGATAGTGACAAGAGCCACTGCAGAGTTGTCACCGACACCGACTGCAAAGACAATCTCAGTGTCACAGTTAAGGTAAAGGTAAGCTTGGCTTTGGGGTCTCTTTCAAAATCCGGGAGTCCATCTGACATAGCCAGCTTTACTCCCTGGAGACATCTACCACCAGGGCTCTGGGAAAGTAGCCTGCATGTCACATTTCCCTTCGGCTGATGGACAAAGAGGACACCCCCACTGATCACTGTTGTATGTCCCATCTCATGCCAGCAGGGCTGAGAGGAGCAAAGAGTGATAAAACAAAAGGAAGGCTCATCTCACGAGTAACGAGGCCTCTATGGTCCATGGGCAGCCTCTTAATTCTGTCATCCACACTGGAGAGAATGCTGACAGTCGTCATGGGTGAACATGTAAAACCTTCCATTCCCACGGCAAACAGCATTCGAAGGAAGAGATGTACAATTAAGGTTTGTTAAGGATTTTTATTTTCTTTTCACATGTGGCACTATTTATCTTCAAAGCTCCCCCTCTGGCTCCCAGGCTCCTTTACGAAGCAGCTGGTCTTGTGTGGCCTCGTTGTGACATGGCTCGTGTGATTCGGTAGCTTATTTGTCCAGTGGTTGGGTGGAATTCGTAAACTGCATACTATTGTTCTCGACTGTTTTCTTTTTTAGTAAAGAAGTCACCACGCTTTCTCCAGCATTCATGACTGGGATTCGAATGAGGTGGAGCACTTGAGATATTTCTATCCCAACTTCCTCTGCCCAGTAATGACATTAAACAAAACAAATTATTGCAATTAAACAGAGAGATGGCAATGGTGGCCTGGAAAGAGACGTGGACTGGGAAATTAAGATGTGATCCGGCTTCGTTTTACGTAGGAGAGCTTGTTAGCAAACGCTCAGATCTAACGACTACAAGCTGCGAGCATCTTCTAATTAGTCCTGGCTGTTCTCAGGAAAACAAAGTAAAATATGGAGTCTCTTAAAATGGGCCTCTTTGGCTAACTTGTCCCTGAGCAGACAGACATTAATAAATGCTCTCAGTTCCTTGTGACACTTTCCTTTCGTGAAGAAATTGGCTATAGAGCTGCCAGACCTAGTAAAACAAAACAGAACTCTAAAAGCAATTTATATTCTCGTTTCTTCCATTAAAAAGAAGTTCCTTGTATGTTTCGCCTCCGTGGTTGTTTTTCCAGAAATAATATTCTGAAATGTGAATGGAAGTTTCAAAGGACTTTGGAAGGAAAAAAACAAACAAACTGATAAATCCAGAATCTTTTGTGGGGCCAAAATTCTAGAATGCTCAACAATGTGAGGGCTGGAAAGAAGGCTTGCCAGGTAAGAGTGGGCACTGCTCTTTCATAGGGCCCAAGTTCAGTTCCCAGTAGCTCTTCCCACTCACATGCTCACCTGTACCTCCAGTTCCAGGATTTCCGGCACCCTCTTCTGACTTCTTTGTATGAACATGTGCTCACACAGAGCTGGAGAGGAATATGAATATGATAGAGTCAGTGCATTCACCCGTTTCCTAGCACCATCCATTTTAATGTTATGTAAATTGATCACTGTAGCTAGACTGTGCATTCTCAAGGAAGTTTTGAGCGTCCACCTACTGTCCCGACAACAACAACAAAACGTTTGGACACTGGTCCAAACTTTGACCTAAACCTCTACAATCTTCACAGTGGTCCAGACCAGCCATGGGCTCCACACTGCCACCAAGGCTCCAAACCAGACTCCCAGGCCTTCCTCTAGTCAGTTTCTTTCCTGAGTCCCTAGGAGACTGTGCACTGGGCATCAAACACCACTGCCCGCATCCCCAGTGCTCTCAGCAGGGCCTACCCTTCTTCTGTTGTATTCTACTCCCTAATATTCAAGAGACCTCAGCTGGAGATCACCACATGTCCCTACTGGCTCATATGAGCCAGTCCTTCAGGGACTCCTATGGCCTTTGATTGGCGTATGTCTCAAGGAGGCATAGGTGGTGGTTTTGTTCAGCTTCTCAGCTTCTTCTGCCCTCACTCAGAGGAACCCCTCTCCTCCCACATCCCACAGCCTCACAGGCCAGGTATCGGGGCTCCCTCTGCTTATCTGAAAGTCTCCCTTAGCTCTGACAGGTAAGGGGTTGAATACTCTCTGATTACTCCAGCCTCCTGTACCAGATCATTGTTAGGACCCCCATGATTACGCTAGATCATGGTCCTTCCCTTACTCCACATTAAAGGTGGGACCTGAGGAGCATCTGTGGCCACTTCTAGGTCAGTCCCTTCCTCATCTCTACCTGACTTCTCCCATAGAAGTCTCAGGAGGAGCTCTATATTATTGGTTTGATCTGGGTCTTCTTTTCCCTATTGGGCCTCTAGTAAAAAAACAACACACACACACACACACACCAGCAGCAGCAACAGGTCAACACCTACATTTCTGTCTCTTTGATTCTTTTCCCTACTAAGTTAGAGGTCAATACTGAAGATGCCAGCCACATATCCTTCTTTTGCTGCAATCCCCTTTACAAACCTGCAGTCTCCCCCAAGATCTTCCATTTCCTACTGTAACAGCCAGGCAGCCTCTGCAGCTGCCTGCTGAGATCTCCACCCCGATCTACTACCTCCTTATAGAGACAGGCCACCATATCAAAACGTCCTCTGCGAACCCCACCTCGCACAGCTTTACCTCGGTTGCTTGTCTTGTTCTCCCCATCAGGGACAACACACCCTTGTTCTTCCACACTCGTGTTCACCGTCATCACATCTTGCTAACTACACCAAGTGTTGCTGAAATCCCTTCCGGGGAGGAGACGGGAAAAGCATAGCCCTCCCTTTGGAAGAACCAACAATAAATCAATTCAACCCAAGTTCACTCTGGGAAATCAGTGACTTATTGGGCTTCCTTACCGAGCACAGATAAGAGGTGATGGGCTGGAATTATGGGTATATTCTCCAAAAAGACCACACTGGACGTCTTTACCTAGCACGGATAATGGCTTTCCCATAACAACATAAATGGAGCCTCCTCTCCCCGAGTCCTCCCCTGGCCTATATACTGTAGTCTCTCCCAGAGGCCATGTGCAATTAGCAAAGAGGTACACACACAAGTAACACAAAGAGCCTAGATACTCAGCCGAGGACCGTGACACCCCACACCCCTCATGAGGTTGACATGCTGCTCCATGCAAATTCTTACCACCCCACCCCTTTTTTGCCAAGTGGACAACAGCTGAACCCTGAGAGACAGTGACTGGTTGGCTCAGAGAACAGTCCTGCACGACAGTCAGAAACCAAGGTTTGACTCTCAGAATTTGAAGTTGGGCAAATGGATCTTATCAGGAACCCCACATCTTGAGGCGACATACAGTTAAGTTCATGGGAATTTAAGGGGTCTAATCTCAAACCTCGCCCAAATGTCCTGAATGGTCTTGTTTAAGCCACTGTTCTGCATGAACTCTTGGAACCGTTCCCATCTGCCCAGCTGGGAGGCTGTGAGTTCTTCATGTGAACATTGTCCATTGGCATGGAACACAAACAAGCAGGTGGGAAACGCCTTGACGATCATGCCATCTGAGTCACGACAGGATGCGATGAGACTCCCAACCTCTCACGGAGGACATGCTTCAGAGCCGCCTGTATTTTCCAGATCCAGCCATTATACGCCTCAGTCACAGCCTGCCATTCCTCCTCCTCTGGGCCACACGATTTGCTTTAAAAGGACCTGGGTTGTTGTCAGCCAACATCAAATGAAAGGCATGCTGTTTACTCCCCCTGTGCCTGTTTGATGTCTGTCTCTTAGAGAAAACTTTTTACCTTAAACTTACCTCTAAATCTATCAGGAAGCTTGCCCGTTACCAAGTGTGTCATCATTAGACTTCAGTGAACGATGGTTCATTGACACGGAATATATTGAGTGATTATGTGCTACCTAGCACTAGGTTAGATACAATTAATTGTGTAAAAAGGAAGGGCAAGTATTAAAGGCTCAGATCCCTCACAGGATGAGCCGCACACCCAAATTAGACAGAGCAGGGTGTGGTTTAATGACATATGCGATGAGGGGTTCAAGGAGGAGGAAACAAAGTCACGGAGTGTTTAATAGAAGCAGGGCATTAGAAGGAGACCCAAGTATGTTCCACCTTGGGTAAAGGCGGGATCTCTCTTCCAGGCCTTATGGATGGAGCTGACAATCAGTTCTTGGGAAGGTCTTCACTACTCACTGTGAGATGTCTAGTCGCACCTCACCAAGTCAGGCGACCAAAAAAACCATCCCATGGAGAATAACTGGGTAAACATGGTGTCACCTGAGTGAATGTTTCAGCTCAGCCTTAGAGAGGCATCGTCAGTGCTGAGGAGAGAAGCCAGATGGCTAAGGATCAGATCGGGTGGCTGAGCACACAGTGAAAGCAATGAGCAGACAACAATGAGTTGTCTGGGGAATCTAAGAAGGGATGGGCCTGGGGCTGATGTAATTCAACATGTAATTGTAGCTAGTTTTTGCATTTGGATTGATGTCTGGAAAGTGATTAAAATCAAAAGTTCAAAAAGTTCAAAAGTTCAGAGTTTTACAAAAGTAGACCTTTTGAAATTCTTCCAAATTCAGAGAACAGGTGTGTACATAGAACTAACTATCATGGAGAGGTGTAAGTACTTTTGAAGACATCCAAAGGACTTAGAGGAGGGACTAGAACTGCAAAGGTGGAGGTGAGAGTTCTGTCTTTACTGTGCTAGATTTTTGCCCATGAAGTAGAAAGCTAACTGGAGTGCCAGGAATATATTGCCGGACGGTGCATTTCAAAACAGCAATGTTTCCCCAATTCATCATAAAATCTCTTTCCACAGAGCTTTGTTCCCAGCATGGCTTCAAGCTGGTGAGATCCCAGTCAGGACCATTCGTGGCCTCTGGTTTTCCCCAAGTGCCTAGTGGAGCAGGTCGGCTTAGAGGCTAAGCTCCAGACACTAAGCTCCAAGCCTTACAAGGAGGAAACTGCTATTTTCAAATACTTTGTCACTCACTTCGCTTCTGACTCTGGAGGCAGGAACAGAGGAAAGACCCACTAGCAGTGCAGGAAGGGACAAACTTCATCAAGCTCCTTGTCTCCCAGATTCATTTTGTAATGGTTCTGAGAGGCCTGAGCAGCCCGGTGAGTCACTCAGAAATATAGCCTTTAAAAAAAAAAAACAAAGAAAGGCAAAAGAACCCTACTTGACCTCCCTAAGTTGTTCAGATAGAAGCTGCTTCCTGGTTTTGCTTGTTTTCAAGTCTCCAGGCAGACAGGTACCAAGAGGAAACAGGAGGTGTCAGTCAAGGTCATTCTTTAGGAGGGAATTCCAGGGTTGAGAGCAGGACAGTGGGCCATCTCCCAAACCTGCTTCCTCCTCCCTCCCCTTTCCTTCCTCCCCCTCCCTTCCCCCTTTCCCTCCCCCTTTTTCTCTCCCTTCCTTTCTCTTGCCTGGCCTCCAGCACCAGAGGAACAAGTAGCAAGGTTGTTGATTCAGGAACAATGCTGATTCAGAAAGTCTGGGAGCCAGACACTTTGTTGGAAAGAGAAGGATAAAAGGGATTCTGACAGTTGGGCAGCTGGTAGGATGTGACTCTGGTCTTCTATCTTTGTGTGTGTGTGTGTGTGTGTGTGTGTGTGTGTGTGTGTGTGTGTGTGTGTAAGAAACAAATATCGGAATCTTCCCAAGTTTAAAAAAAAAAAAGTAAATAAAATCTGAGGGAGGTTTACAGCAGCTTCTCGGAGAGTTCATTTTCTTGTGATTTCAGAACGTTGTGTTAATCTCCAATTTGAAATGCCACAGGGAAAGGATTCTCAAAGGATTTCTCCGTTCCTCTATTGTGAAACAAAACCATTCTGATGCACAGAGCCTGTGAAGGTATTGGTCAATATTAAGGGTGGTTTTTACTTTTCTTTTGAAGGTGTTGGCTTAAAAAATAAACAAGGGAGACAATTTCATAGAGGCCTATACCTGAGTTGTGCCAAGACCTATTCTTAGACGGATATATAAAGAATTCCCTTGCCACTCCCTGCAGGATTAAGGAGCAGTGACCTTTGGAACATGGTCTTTATATGCATGCTAGAGTATTTTTAAGAATGGGAAAATCCAGGAAACGGATAAACAACAACCAGTTCCAAATGAGAGTTATTTTTAGGCCTGAGATTCCAAAGTATATAAAGGCACAGATATCAGAATGGTTCTCACCCTAGTAACATGCCTTCCTGTCCCCTCTATATACTTTCCACCCTTTTTAGCATGTGCTCACACTCTTGGGGATGCACACACACACACACACACACACAATTTTTAGATTTTTTTTTTTGAGACACAGTCTAACTATATAGGCCAGGATAGATAGCCTCAAACACTTTGAGGTGTGTGTGTGTGTGTGTGTGTGTGTGTGTGTGTGTGTGCGCGTGTGCTGAGGATGAAGAAGAGAAATACACACAAATATTTCCTTATGGAGGCTTATGATTTGTTTTTTGAGACAGAGTCTCTCACTAGATCTAGAGTCCACTAGATTTAGAACCAAACCAGGCTATCTACACCCTGGGGCCACGATGGTTTCCGTCTTTTATCCCTGATTTAGGTGGCAACTGTGTCTCATTGCATTGGTGAGAAGTTGACTCCACAGACTAACCGGAGGAAAAAGGAGTGTGTGTGAGTGTGAGTGAGTGAGTGAGTGTTTGTGTGTGTGTGTGTGTGTGTGTGTGTGTGTGTGTGTTAGAGGGATGTTTAACAAACATGTGTCCTTGCCTGGCTAGCTACCTTTGTTAAACAACTACACAGAGAACCAGAAGTACTTCTCACACTACTGTGCCCAGAGCTGAGGATGAATCCAGGTCCTCGAGCTTGCATGGTCCTCGTCTTATCTAACTAGTTACTTCTCCAGCCCAGTTCTCCTTGCCTTAGCCTACCTCCCATGAATCCAGGTCCTGGAGCTTGCATGGCCCGCATCTTACCTAACTAGTTACTTCTCCAGCCCAGATCCCCTTGCCTCAGCCTCCCAAGTGCTAGGATTCCCAGCATGCACTGACACACCTGGCTATTATCTAGCTATGCTAACAACCCAGCCCATCAGGAAGAGTATACACATTTTCTTCTGATGAAAGCCCAACATTTGGGAGGCTTTTCTACAAACCTTCTCTTAACTAAGTGCAAGCTCTCCTACAAGCCTTCACATCCGTCTGCTTCTCCCAGTAGTAAGATTCGGGCTCTCGAGGGCAGATGCTCCCTTTCCGGATGCCGTTATCAATGTCCAGTCTCTGAAAGTTTCTCAGATAGCCCACTGAAAAGAGTGGCATCTCCTTGCATCATTGCATATGAAATCTATAACAGAAAAGAAAGTATTGCCTCCTGAAGATGTCTGTCACTTGTGCTGACCCAGAGCTCTCAGCAGAGGAGTCCCCGCGTGTTCCCATGCCTGAGACCATGGAAACCCTGTCTAAGATAGTCCAACACAGGAGTACTGTCTAACAGGTCCCCCACAGCACACTCAGATAGGAGGACATCTGCTCCCACTAAAGAGCTAAATGGACTCTAAAGATAGCATGAACTCCCAACCCACTCTAGAGAGAACAGTGGCTGCACAGTCCCGGCCCTTGGAAGAAACCAGTTTCTCTCGGTCGTTTTATCCAAATCATCTGAGCATGATTGCATTCCAGAAACTGTATCCTAGTCAGTAAACAAATATCTTAGTCAATTAATAAAAAAATCTGGTATTTGTTCAAAATAATCCAGTGGGGGGGGGGAAGGGAATGTAAGTAGAGATATAGGCCAGGCATGGTTGGGAGGGGGCAGGGAGAGGCTTACGTACTGTTCTTATTACTTTGGTATATGCTTGAAATGTTCCATAATGATAATAAATTTCAAAACTCTTTATGGAATTACTCACTTATTTTGAGTACTAAGCCTTCACGTGTTCTCTTTCAAAGAGGAGCACTGTCTTTTTAAAATACTGCCCTTCTGTGTATTTATTTCAAGTTAGCAGACCAAGTGATGGACTTCATTATGCCATTTTTACGCATAAGTGTCATTATACTTGTCCTAATCCATCCCCTCTCAGACCGCTTCCCTCCAGCTCCCGGTGAGCTTTTCTGCTTTCATGTCCCTTGTATTCCATGACTCTCTTTTTAAAATGTGTTTTCTAAGCCAGGTCCGGTGGTGGACACCTGTAATTCTGCAGTCCAGGCTCTGAGGGCGTGGATGCAGGATGTTGGAGTTTAAACTAGTCAGTGCTACACTGAGAGACAACAACAACAACAACAATCAAACACACATCTTCTTAGTTTAATTCACACTGGGAAAACATTCTTGTCACAGTAACAAGGAAGTTTGGGGACACTGAAGGATAGCGTAAACAATAAGACCCCCAGAGATGCAAATGTTAGCTTCACCAATTACAATCAGAGAGATTAGAGAGAACATTACTTAATGTCCCTGGAGTTGGCCATCTCATCTGTAACCTGCGAAAGCAATGGCCACTGGACTGTTTAGCCGGGGAAGGTAAAGAAGCTAAGATGGAGAATAAAGATCTGATACAGTGGGTGCTTAGCAACAAACCTGATGATTAGTTTTCACAAAACCACCCACAGGAAACAAAAACCTGGAATTATATAAAGCACGTTTTATAACCCCTTCCCTACCAAAAATAAGCAAACAAAAAGTAGAATAGATATTCAAACATTCATGTATTCATCCTCCATGCGTCAAGGGCCATTTGTATGAGATGGGTGGTGCTGGGTGCAATACTAATATATATAGCCATTGCTCTAAAATCCTGAAACATAGTGGTAGACAGATAGATAAATGCATGTGGCCCTTTGGGGAAGAGCTAAAATAAGAATATGTATGCAGAAGTCCTGGTGTTCTGGGAGGACACTGAGCTCTGCTGGGAAGGGGCCAGTGAGGGGTTAATCAAGAACTCAATTAGACCACCCTACTGACAAGGACGGCCTCCTTCATAGCCTTCCACTGCTCTCAAGCAGACCCCAGCCTCCTCTGGCCATCTCCTAGGTAACAAATGGAAAGCCAGAGAAACATATCATTCACAGTGGAAGAACACCAGAACGCACAGCAGCTGGCTTGCCCACTTATTTCAAGACAGTGCATCTGAACTGCTAATAGAGAGAAAGGCTTCAGTGAGATGCAGAGCGGACTGGAGAGTCCAGCTGGGGGGCGGGGGTTGGGTGGGGAGAGTGGCAAAGGGGGAGCCCTGCTATGCCCCCTTGGACATCAGGAGACTGTTGCAGTTTCTGCCTCTGGTCAGGGAACAAAGAAGGTTTGGAAACTGACAGAGAGATCTAGCTGGCAGAAAGCAAGGGCACAGAGAGGCTCCAAGTTCCTGGCTCCGCCTCTTTTCTATTGGCACTATAAATACCGTTCTGAAATGTTACGGTGGTAACTTAAGGAGTCTCTTTTAGGAAGCATTGGGGAGTGAGTCATCAGATAGCTATGTGTGCACCCTGCTGTGACTCGGCAGAGCTCTGCCCCTAGCCCTCAGGATGGCGGTTTTACAATCCCCCTTCCGTGACAAAGAGGAGCATTTACCTCTTGCACACAGGTCTTCTCTGCTGCCCTGGCATCGCAAGTTGCTCTTCTGTCTCACTCTGTAGACTTCTAGAAGAGAAAGAGAAGACTCACAAACGGGGATGGCATGAACGGGATCCACTTTTAGAAAGGCAAGGGTGTGATATAGCTGACAGTACCTGACTAATACAGATGTAGAGGCTCACAGCCATCCATTGAACTGAGTACAGGGTCCCCAATGAAGGAGTTAGAGAAAGGACCAATGGAGCTGAAGGGTTTGCAGCCCCTTAGGACGAACAACAATATGAACTAACTAGTACCCTCAGAGCTCCCAGGGACTCAACCACCAACCAAGGACTATACATGGTGGGACTGATTGTTCTGACAGCATGTGTATAGCAGAGGATTGCAAAATCAATCATCAATGGGAGGAGAGGCCCTTGGTCCTGTAAAGGTTCTATGCCCCAGTGTAGGGGAATGCCAGGGCCAATAAGTGGGAGAGGGTGGGGTGGCAAGCATGGGGAGGCAGAAGCCAACAGGGGTTCTTGTTGTTTTTGTTTGTTTGTTTGTTCCTGGGAAGGGAAACTGGGAAAAGAAAAATCATATGACATGTAAATAAAGAAAATATCTAATAAAAAATAAATAAATAAAAAAGAAAGACAAGGCTGAAACCAAAAGTAGTGTCTGAACTCTTAGGGGAGCAAGACCTCCTTTGCACCCTGAGAGCGAATTGGGCCCAAGCCTCAGTACAAGGAAACTCAATACAAGGAACTACATCTCATTCCCAAATAGGCTAGGTGCACACTCGTATACTAGTGACGAGTAGACTGGTTACACGGATGGACTGCCTGGGCCTATGCAGAGACAGTATTACAGAATTAAGGCTGCTACTTTTTAACGGGCATGGAGGTGTGGCCTGCTATGTTTCATCTGGTACCGTTCCTCTACCTGTGGCCAAGCTGCCGTGCTGGCCACCTGTCTAAGTAAGTGCCACACACTTTCCCCCAGGAGTCTTCTTTTAAGAAAGTCTTGGCACCACCAGTTACCATCAAGGTTCTAAACTGCATACACACGCTAGCACCCTAATGACCCAGCAGAGGATGGCCCTTTGGTTTACATTTAACCCTGCCAGGCTCTGGACATTGGCTGTTATCTTTTGAATACAAGGAGCTATTCTATACTAGTAACGCATGTCTACTGCGTGGACCCATGAAGAGACAGTAATGCAGACGTGTGCTTGCCGCTTTTCCGCAGACACGGAGACGTGGCCTGCCATGTTTCATCTATCTTTGTGCTGGCTTGCACAGTCCACGAAGACACAGACTCAAAGACCATTGTCCGCTTCTTTGCATGTTCTTAGCTTCTCCTAAGACCCATGTGGCTTAAGCCAATTGACTCATGGTGTTGTTTGGTTTGGTTTAAGACAGAATATCGACGTAGACACAGCTGGCCTGGAACTCGCCGTAACTCCGACTGACCTTGACTTTCCAGGACTACTCTTAGTTTGCCTCTCTGTTGTTGTGGTAAATGCCATGACCCAAAACAACTCGGAGAGGAAGGAGGAACGGCTTTCTCGGCTTTCTCGTCTGGACCACAGATCATCCCTGAGCAGTCAGGCCAGGGAGGTCAAGGCAAGAACCAAAGAGGCAAGAACTGAAGCAGAAGCCATAGAGAAACACCGCTCACTGGCTTGTTCCCCATAGTTTGTACACCCTGCTTTCTTATTCAGCCAGGATCACCTGCCCAGGGGTGGCACTGCCCACAGTGGGTTGGCCTGCTCGCATCAATCATTAATAAAGAAAATGCCCTACAGATTTGTCTGATGGAAGCAATTATGTTTCCCTCTACCCAGGTGTTTCTAGTTTGTATCAGCTTGTCATAAAGCTAGAGCAAGCAGAGCTCAAAGATGTTATATTCCTCACTAAGATTTCTATGTAACTGTTTCACTTTTTCGGTAGTAGCAACGGAGTGCTAGCTGATCCATTAGCCACCAGCAACATGTGGTGGCAGGGTACAAGCAGTGTAGCCGTGCGAGTTGCAATAGATAGCATATACAGCAGATCTTGAAGACAGAACTCTTAAACTCATTTAAGATTTCTCAGTAATCAAGGTATACGCACACACACACACACACACACACACAATTGATTTTTAAAGTGATAATCATCTTGATATGCCACATCTAAAATTCATTTCATTGTACTTTTTAAAATAGAGATGCTGGAATGTTTGAGACAGGCAAGTGGCAAGCATCTTCTAGAATTTGAGAGCTGAATGTGTTTAAGCATCTCAGCCAGAGCCAGGACATAGGTAGTTCTAAGTTCTGGTTCTAAGGCCAGAATCTTTCTGGCTACATCCCTGGGGAAAAGGAGCCAAGATCACACAGCTTGTCATTCCATGTAGGCCGTTGTTTATTGATGCTGTGCCCCATGGCACGCCGGGAATTGTGATAGCTCTTTGGTAGACATCTGTATATTGTCCAGGACATGGTTTTTCCTTGTTTTACAGCTGGATAAATCAAATTCAGCATTGCCCTTCAGTAGATAGAGCTTATCTTAGGTCTCGTAGCAAAGAGTTGCTAGCTTTTCATGGGTGCCTGTGTGTATGCCCATGAATGAGTGGACAAGTGTTTATCTGTATATGTGTGCATACATGTGGAGGCCAGATGTCAATGTTGGCTGTCTTTCTCAATCACTCTCTGCATTGTATTATCAATATTATTATTATTGTTGTTGTTGTTTATTGTTTATATTTTTGTTCTACAGTTATATAATTGGGATTTTTGAATTTTTTTCTTTTTTTTTGAGACATGTTCTTTCACATAGTCTGGAGGGTATTGATTTAGGTCGATCTGACAGACGGCAAGCCTTAGAGATCTTCCTATCTAGAATGACAGATACAGGATGCCTCACTTAGATTTTGGGTTTTTTGTTTGTTGTTGTTTGTTGTTGTGTTTTGTTTTTTGCATGAGTGTTAGGGATCCGAACTCAGGCCCTTATGTGTGCACGGTGAGCACTGAATGAAACATCTCTTCAACCTCAGATTTGTTCATTTTCATAACTGCGTTATTCCCTAAAAAGACAAGCATGGAAAAGAAGAATGGGAGCTGAATAGGTATAGTCATTGTGAGGGGATTATAGAAAGGAAGAACTGTGGAAGTATAAAAGGGATTATGAATAAAGAAAAGTGGAGCCACACTCTTTATTAAGAATCATCTAATTTGGAACCTTGAAAATAGTATTGATTTTCTTCCTTCTTCTTTCTTTCTTTCTTTTTCTTTTTTTTTGTCTATGCCTTGCCTACACTCCAAAAGAAAGATTTTTCGGTGAGAGAGAGTAACAGAGCAGAGCCTCAGTGACAGAAGAGGACGAAGGAGAGAGTGACAGGACTGAGCCTCGGTGACAGAAGAGGACGGAGGAGAAGAAAGTTTGGTTTGCTCATGGAGACTTAAGACCTGCTCGGGGAGACTGGGAACCTCAGCCCGGTAAAGCCAAGATAATCTATGGGCCACATTCCCCTAATCTGATTAATGAAACCGTTCTATTGCATCAGGAAAAAAAGTTATTTATCAGTTGACTGTAAGAGGAATTATTGCATAGTCTTTTGCATATGAAACCAGAGAGAACGTGCAGAGGTTGCATTTTCCATTGTATCTGAAACGCAGATGCTCTGCTCATAAACATTCCTCATACCTTCATCACGCTGTCCAAGCAAACTAATGTTAACTTTTAAATGTGAATATCTTTTAAAAATTAACAAATCTAAGACTGTCCTACTTCAATCTCGCATGTACTAGGATGGCGGATGTGTGCCAACTTTCCTGGCCATGACATACGTTTTTAACTGATTCCTTCTCCTTCGGGGTCTTCATGTTCTGCAGGTGCAGTTCCGATGGACCGTGGCCACATTGCCCCACTACTATCAATCACACTGAGACGTGATCCACAGCATCCAACAAGCCACTACTCGTGGGATGGGGGTTAGGCAAAAGGAACAGCTAAGACAGCAGAGCAGCCCAGTACTCTGAACCCCTAGTTAAGCCTCTCCGGTGGATTCCTTTGGTAAAGTTTTCCTTTGTGGGTTTCTTTCAGCACTTGACCCATAGCCCATGGAATGTGTCAGCTCTAATTGCCTGTGTGGATTGGCACAAGTCGTGCCTCCAAATTGGAATGTTGTCACATATAACATAGCCTTTTGGAGGGATAAATGTGGAAAATGTTTTACCCGTGAATTCCTTAGAAGCAATTGTGCTCTCTATCACATGAAGGGCTGAGGACCTAGACAGAACCTAATGACAATATTCCCAAGGTACCCAAGTTTCAGTGGCTTTCAGGATGCTGCCACCTAGAAAAACAGGAGACAAACTCCATGGTCATCACAGAATGACGGTTGCCCACTGGAGTATTCTCTAGTCAGGCAGCTTTCTAAAAGAAGGGGACTGAGAGTTGCAAGGACAGATGAAGGCTCTGAGGGCCTAGGATCCCTTTACGTGAGACTCGTGATTGAAGAACAGCGTATACAATTACTGTCTGAGGACCAGGTGACAGCTGTTGCGAAGGCCTCCTTGTAAGAGGGAGCAGAATATATGAAATTTGTCTTTAGGGGATGATCCACTACTAAGAGTGATGCCATGAGGTTGGCAACTAAGGAAAAGAAAAGACGCTGGCATGCATTGAGCACCCAGTCTGTGCCATGCATTGTGAACTTAACCTTGAATTCTCATATGTTCTTCTAAGGTCTGTTTTCTCTAGGCAGAGACTGTGACCCTCTGGTTCTGGTGGGCAAGGTACGATGACTAGAGAGCTCTTCAGATGGATCAATCCTTCCCTTCCTTGCTCTACAGCTATCCTTACCAGACAGCTAGCCAGGGGTAGAAGGACACGCATTTGGACCAAACCTTACAGCAAAGAAGCTCAAAGATCATTTCACATGTCATAGATTCAGATAACTTTCTTCTTTTTACAGAAATAATCCTCATTTAAAATACACAGTCAAACACCAACATGTTACAAATATATATATTTGTATATATATATTTAATATAAATATAAATATATATTTGTATATATTTAATATAAATATATATAAGAATAATATTATATATGTAATATTATTTGGTGACCCTGAGCTTGTCAATGAATCTGTTTAATTTTGGAAATAAAATTAACCAGGTTTTGAGATTGAGTTAACTAATCACGAAACCAGAACTTTCCATCAGCTGAGGAGGGGCAGTTAATAAATGGCCCCGGGGGAAGGAAGGTCTTTCTTCAAGAGACGCTAGCATGAGAATTCCCATACCCAACGAAGGCCCACAGGAAATGTCTAGTTGTGATGATGACTCCCAGACGGCCCTGCTCGTCAAACCTCCGTTCCGATCTCTTTCTGGCGCCATCATGTGAAGAGATTGTTTTCGTCCTAGGCTCTATCTCTTTGGGAAAATAGCAGACCGTGAACTTCTAAACATCTCATGATTGATAGTTGACATTTTTCCCAAGAGATTGGGCCAGGCTCCCATCAGGGAACCGGATGGAGGCAAAGGAGAATCCTTTAGAGACCTGCAACCTTGCAATTGGAGAGCTAGGCAAGCATACAAGCATCTCCTACTTTAAAAAGAGAGCCAGGGGTTCTTGAACAGAGGAACATGAGACTTTTAGTATGAGGAAGCATTGAGTATCCACCTTCTGCTTGAGAGCCTTGGGAGTCTTTCAGATACTTGTAGTTACAAGAAATCCTCTCACACTAAAATGGTCCCACTTATGTTTGTGGCACTGGGCCGCATAAGATTTGCTTGGAATGTATATGTGTATGCATATGCATATGTGAATATATATATGTATGTATATACATATATATCTTTATTGTAAGCTCTCCTTCCCATTTTTCCAAAGTATCTGTACTGGCTGGTTTTGTGTGTCAACTTGACACAGGCTGGAGTTATCACAGAGAAGGGAGCTTCAGTTGGGGAAGTGCCTCCATGAGATCCAGCTGTGGGGCATTTTCTCAATTAATGATCAAGGGGGTAAGGCCCCTTGTGGGTGGTGCCATCCCTGGGCTGGAAGTCTTAGGTTCTATAAGAGAGCAGGCTGAGCAAGCCAGGAGAAGCAAGCCAGCAAGGAACATCTCTTCATGGCCTCTGCATCAGCTCCTGCTTCCTGACCTGCTTGAGTTCCAGTCCTGACTTCCTTTGATGATGAACAGCCGTGTGGAAGTGTAAGCTGAATAAACCCTTTCCTCCCCAACTTGCTTCTTGATCATGATGTTTGTGCAGGAATAGAAACCCTGACTGAGACAGTATCTCAGAAGGACTGCAATAGACTGGAGAAGCTGTCAATCTAAAGCTCAAAGGCATCTTACGAACTACCAACTACTGTGAACCCCAGCCTGAGACCCGTGACCATGGAAAGGGACATAAACCTGACGCAGGCAGTCAGGATTGTGACATTTCCATAGCTGTAGATATTTTCAGGAGATTGGGTAACAATGCAGTATAATTAGCCCTGATATTTACTCATTGCCAGCAGAACTATCTAGTCATTAGGAAGTTGGTAAAGCTTTTTTTTTTTTTAATGCAGAAATACTATTCCATGAGCTCCTTTGGAAATCACTGGCCATGCTCTGCAGCAGCTCTGAGTTTCATTGACAGAGGTGAATCGTAGATCCTGTCATTCTAAGCCACAGACCTACAGAATATTGACTTGTTTGGAAATAGACTCATTGCTCGCAGGGCTAGAGGGATGGTTCAGCAAGCCAAACCAAACCTGACAACCTGAGTTCAATCCAAAGGTCCTTTACCTACACACACAGAAAAAGAAATTACAAAAACAGAACAAAACTGTCCACAACAACAATTGGTTTTTTGACATTATTGCTTTTTGCAGTTCTTGGTATTGAATAGGCTTTGGTCGGTGGTTTCTGCCAGCAGGCCTTTGAGCAGTTTGAGGAAGTCAGTGGGCATGACAGAAGCATGTGAAGCCTTCCTTACTGATTTGGGGCTGACCTGACTGTCCGAGTGGGCCTTAGCTGGCCATGCTGGCTTGAGTCATAAAACATGGTTTCTTCACATGGCTTGAGCTTCTTCCTACAGCGCAATGGCCAGTTTCCTTGCATGAGTGTCTCAAGAGAAGCAGGTGAAAATTATAGGATTATCTTTCATGTCCATTACTGAGGAATACGGCTTCTATTATTGCCTCAAGTCGATTCTGTATGTAATGAAAGAAGTGTCAACCTCATATAAGGTGAGTATGCAGGGAGAGACTGACACAGCAGTCAGCTTTAGAAATCATGCGTCTGGGGCCTTTTGACAACCCTCCCCCTCTTTTAAGACCATAGACATCAGGAGCAGCTGGTGTCACCTAAACTGATGCAGGTACATATGAGGTACAGGTGACATTCCTACATGTACATCTCCATCTCCCCCGACATGGGGAGCATACCCCGCTGGCACAGAAAAAAAGTTTTCTTTCTGAAAATGAAGTGACGTTTCACAAGTGAGTAGGGAACAGGGGTTAGAGGGAACTGGATGCTCTTAGCTAAGGAGGAGGAACAAGCCAGTTAGCTTCTGCGCTGCTGTGGCCAAACATCTGAGAGAATGAACTTAAAGGAGGGGACGATCCCAGCTTGCAGGGTGAGAGGTTTTTGTCACTGCAAGGAGGGCAAGCAGAGTGGACCAGCTCACCACCTTATTCGATGTTACTCTTTACTGACTGAGGCATCGGTTGCAAAGTGGCATTGCAGCTCCTGAAGTGCCTCTCATGGATTTAACTAATGTATTTTTAATAATATTTTATGTTTATTTATTTATTTATTTATATATCTACCTATCTATCTACTCACTTGCTTATTTCTATGTGTATAGAAATTCTGTCTGCGTGTATTGTTGTGTAGCACGTGTGTGCAGTACCCATGGGGGCCAGAAGAAGCTGTCATAACCCCTGGACTGGAGTTACAGGTAGTTATGAGCCACCACGAAGCTACTGGAATCCACCCTGGGTGCTGTGGAAGAGCAGCCAGTGTTCCTAACCACTGAATCATCTTCCTAGCCCCCCAAACCAGGAGTGAGAACCTCTGTTAAATAAGCAGGGGTCCAGAATCAGAAGCACAGAGTAGGTACGCTCATTGTTCTCTGAGGAAGAAGAATGTGGCAGAGACAGAACCGGAACCACTTCTGCAAGTGTTTCTCTTCTGGAGTCCTGCTGGAAACAGTGGAGCAGCTGGGTTCCATCATGGCTCTGCTGTTTGACAGTAAGCCTCATTGGCCCATTTATTCTGTTTGTCTTTCTACACTTGTCTCCCTGCTTTCTCCCTGGTTTTGCTTGCTTGCTGTTTGAGACAGTGTCTCACTCAGCAACTGAGACTGGCTTGGAACTCACTACGTGTACCCGGGTGGTCTTGAACCTATGGTAATGGCATCACCATCACCCTACTGAGTGCTGGGGTTACAGGTGTCATCACCCACTCCGAATAGACATCTCAGACTTCATTAAAGGTGCTGGTCACATAGTAGGTTCTCAGAATCATCTCTCCCTTTGTTGTCCACCTCCCTTTGCCTCTTCTGCCCTTATATTCCCATCCTGCTTGGAGACCTTCCTTTGTCTCTTTCGTCCAGGTTCCAGAAAGGGAGTTGAATAAGTTGGTATCAATTTTAGAATCCTGGTGTGGTAATTATTTCTTATGCTGTACCCCTAAGGACATTAAACATGTCCACACATATATGTATACATATATAGACATACACACACACACATACACACACACACATATATATATATATTTACAATTATGCATGTGCATGCATATATACATAAATGTATGTATTTATCTCACACTTCAGTGAAGACATCTTCACTACTTAATATCTTCACAATAGACTGTCAGATCTATAACAAGAGAATCAATTCCAGAGGTTGCTGGGCCTCCTGAGGGCTCCCCAAGGCTTCTCCACCAGCTTCTTTCTGTGTTTCCTTTGTGAGAATCTGAACCCAGCCTAAGGTTCCTCCCAGCAGCAGGCCGTGAGCAAGGGGAAGACACAAACATGCATGGCAGTGGGAAACTTGATCCAGCACTGCCATTTGGTTGAAAGTTCTGCTCAGTTTTCTGTACTGTTTAATTTTGTCTCAAATGAAGAAACTCGTGTTCCACCCATACTTGAGGCCCAGCCAAGCTGCATGACTTCACATTGCCTTTAGAACAGTATTGGATTGCATAACTTCTTAGCTTATTTGCTCCCAACATCCTGAAGCTGGCGATCTGCTATATGGTTCAGAATGGAGCCTTGGGCCTACTTTGGAAAGGGTTTCTGTCACCAAGGCTGGCAGGAGCTTGGTGCTGTGAACTGAGTGACACGTGTGTGTTCTTTCAGTCGAGCTGGTATCTGAAGCAGAGAAAAATCCTTCTTGGGGGAGACATCCTGAGAGTTTATATTGGGCCTTTTTCTTTACCACTAGGATTTTTTTTTTTCTGTTTAATTATGCCTATTCTCTTTGGGTGGATCATTTCTCTAGTTCTGATCATACAACACAAAGTGTCCCTTGGTACATTCTGTTCCCTTTATGAGGTTCCTACCCAATTACAGGAACACAGTCAACTCTTCTAGAAACAGCCATTGCTTGCTGAAATAAGAAAAAAAAGAAAAAGAAAAAGAAAAGCAACTACAAAGAATTTCAGGGAAACAAAGACTCACGCAGGGAGAATCCTAAAGCAATCTTTTAAAGATAAGATGACTATGAAAACCTTTTGCTTTCATTCTCTGACAAAGTTAGATAGGTAAATAGGTAGATGATAGATAGTTAGATACATACATACATACATACATACATAGAGAAATAACTACATAGATACATACATAGATACATAGATGATAGATATAATATATATGCCTGATAGATGATAGAGATGGTAGTGGGTATTATAGACCTGATACATAAATCGTAGATGATAACCCAAAGCTGGAAGGGTAGCTATTCGATAGACATAGAAGATAGATATTTACATAAATGGTTGATAATAAATTTACATAGTTAACAGAGGAGAGATACATGAAAGATAGATGACACATGGATACCATGGTCTAATATTTGTGTTAATCATCACTCCCGTTTCATAGCATCTGGTGGGTAGAGTGACTACAGAGCCTCAGGAGGCAGTGGAAAACAGAGCATGCAGCTTTCGAGACGAGTGAAGGAAGGATGAAGCCAGGTTTGTGCAATCACCATCTTTGATAGCAATGATGGAATCAGTCAGTTACTCAAGATTACTTGCCAGGGCGATCTTGCAGCTCA
Source organism: Mastomys coucha (assembly GCF_008632895.1). NCBI lineage: Eukaryota > Metazoa > Chordata > Mammalia > Rodentia > Muridae > Mastomys > Mastomys coucha. Next base: position 83,649,189 of record NW_022196891.1, read on the forward strand.
CATGTCCTGCCTTCCCATGGCTGTGCACACCTACCCTCTAAGCCTCTAGCTTTAATTTTATGAATGAAATATGTAACTTGGGGTGAACTAACCCAAGAATAGAAAACCTGACTCTTCTCCTAGAAAGACTAGAAAGGCTAGAGCCACGCTGCATAACATCTTTCCTGGAAAATCAGTGTTGTCTCATGACCAGTGAGTGACTCAAGCAAACACAGTGAGTATTTGGGTCTTTGTTTTTCTCTTAAGCAAGGCAGGAAAGATTGCCACTGGGACAGTAATGTAGCCTTTATGGGTTGAAAGCACTTGGTTCAATAGCGTAACGTGTCCAGGCGAGGATGATCTGCCCCACTCCATTGTTAGTAGGCAACCACCAATTGCAAAGGAGCTTGGACCCTGAGGCTTACAAAGCGGCCATAGTTTCCCTCTGACCTTTGTCCCTGAGGACTTGCTGGTAGGTCCTCCCCAATAGATCTGCCACATTTCACAAAGGCTGACTGACCAAGACTGCACTTTCACCGAGTAGGTCCAAATGGTGTTCAATAACGCATTAATTCCAAAAACAAAGGCAGATAATACAACTTGTAGGAATAGCTTTGTTTCCAAACAGAGCTGCTTTCAAATTCTACAGCAGAGCTACGGAGGTAGTACACACCTGAAATCCCAGCCCTTCGAGGCTGAGGCAGCCTGGGATACATAGTGAGGTCCCAGCTCACAAACCAGAAGAAATGGAGAAAAAACAAACAAAATGCCACACCAGAACTGTCTCATGGAATAGAACTCAACTCAAAAAAAAAAAAAAATCCAAAAAAACCAGAAAACCAAAAACAAAATTTTTAGTAACCATGTAAAATAATTTTAAAGAAAAACAGGTGTGGTGAAAATAAAGCATTTTAACCACATGCTTTATTTAAGCTCACACATATCCAAGAACATATATGTAATAACTATAAAAACTATTATATTGAGACAGTTTAAATTCTGCATGGTTTGTACCTAAGTCTTGAAAATTTTTGTGGATGTTTTATACCTGTAGCCTGTCTCAGGTCAGATTGGCTATAACTTCATAATTTCCCAGGTACCACATGAGACTTATACATTGGACAACAGTGTCCTAGACCCTCCTTAGCAACCTGTAGAGTTGAAATGGAAGTAATCAACCCACTGTGAGTCCCCTTTCACTCTCCCATAACGTGGTGTTATATAAAATATATTTCTGGACTGGAGAGACTGCTGAGTGGCTAAGAAAGCATACTGCCCTTATAGAGGGCCCGAGTTCCCTTAGGACTTCAGTCTCAAAAGGTCCACTATCCTCTTCCAGCTTGTGCAAGCACGTCATTCTCAAGAGCATGTGACACACGCATATAAGCAATTAAAACTAAAGTAAATCTTTTAAAAATACTTCTACATCAAAGGCCATGAGAGCAAGTCTCCTGAGAGAAAAGACCACAGCCAGTATTGCCATGTGATAGAGGTCGTTCAACCAGCCGATGCTCAATATGTCATACAAAGGTTAGCCTATAGAACTGTGACATCTTCCCAGGAACAGCTGATGAGAAAGACAGGTCTGGAGCATTTCACAGATTCAGTACCAGGATGGAGATGTACAGTCCCGAGCTACAGTCTGGACACAAGTTCATCCCTGCAAGGACTGCCGTGACCTGACACAGAAGAGGCGCAAGATGATCACGATGGCTGCCCAGTGGTGAGTTACAACAGAGCTCAGAATGTTTACTCATGGCTATTCACAAATAGGCAGGCAGACATGAGGATCAGACATTCTGGGAAGGTAAAGAAACAGCCGGGAGTGTGCTCCAGCCTTACTGCACTTGATTAGTGTACAATCTCCAGCACCAGAGTGGGGGGAAGAGGAGGAGGAGGAGGAAGGAGGAAGAGGAGGGAGAGGAAGAAGGAAAGGAGGAGGAGGAGGAGGAAGGAGGAAGAGAAGGGAGAAGAGGAAGGAAAGGAGGAGGAGAACAAAAAGGAGGAGGAGGAGGAGGAAGGAAAGGGGGAGGAGGAGGAAAAAGAGGAGGAAGAAGATGAGGAGGAGAAGGAGGAGGAGGAGGAGGAGAAGAAGAAGAAGAAGAAGAAGAAGAAGAAGAAGAAGAAGAAGAAGAAGAAGAAGAAGAAGAAGAAGAGGAGGAGAAGGAGGAGGAGGAGGAGGAAGAGGAGGAAGAGGAGGAAGAGGAGGAAGAGGAGGAAGAAGAAGAAGAGGAGGAAGAGGAGGAAGAGGAGGAAGAGGAGGAAGAAGAAGAAATAGTAGTAGTAATAGTAGTACTAGTAGTAGTAGTCATAGTAACGAAACTTTCTCCTTTGGAGGCTGCTGGGGGCTTTGTCCATTGCCAGGCCTGTACAACTGCTTCGATTCTTATGGACCAATAATCATATGATCTGGGATGGGTGACAGCCTTTGGCTGGCTCACTGTACACAGAGCCCTGGACTCAGGTTAGAGTGGAACATGTCCTCCCTTTAACATCAGACAGGATGTGATGGCAGCAGCAGATATTAAGATGGAGAGAAAGGTGCCCATTCTCTCTAGTCTCCTCCCACGCTTGTACTGAGGGCTTCTTTCTGTGATGTGTGGACAGCACAGAGGATGCAAATGACGTTCTTACTTTAGACAAAGCCAAACGACTAGCCTGGGTCACATCTACTCTCTCATACGTTCTCCTTATTAAGAGGCTGACAACCCACTTGAGGAGTGGGGTCCTCTAGGTATGAACCAAGGAGATTCAAGATTATGGCCTAAGTGTATGTGTACACATCTGTGCACAGTACTGCGGGTAAAGCAGACAGGAGTAACTTCTCTCAAGCAGTGACCCCAAAGTGCACGTGGCTTTTGTTATATCTGGCTGGCTCACTTACTATCCGAATTATAGGGCGACGGGGGATCCTGTCTAGACCAGTACTTTTGGCCCTGGGATTGGCAGAACATAGAACCAGAAAGCCGAATCATGGTCCAAATATCTCTGCTTTTTTTTTTTTTCTTTTTCTGGTAGACTGTCAAGCTGGGTGGAAACTAAACCCCAAACAATTACCAAACAGCAATAAATGAGAAAATAAAAAGTGAGCACAGCCTTCGCTCCATTCTTGATCGCTACATCCTGGCTCGGGAGCCGTAGTGTGGTATTGGTGAAGAGAACAGCTGCGTGGCAAGAGCCTAGCGGACAGCTTTAAGCGCGCCGGTCCCAGTGTAAACATCATCTTACTATATCACACGTCTTCTAGTCTCACACATCTCTTTGACAGGAAGAACACAGCAACATGTAACTGAAATAATTTATTTACCACTAAGAGCACCACAAAACCAGACATGCATTGTGTTAAAAAAAAAAAAAATACAGCATAGTTGGTCATCAAAACACGTAACATCTGTTCTTATATCCCATTCTTGAAAATCCATGCCAAGCATAAAATTGGACTGTTGCTCAACACATACAACCTGCTGCCCCACCCATATGCTAACACCCCCCTCCCTCCCGACTACCGCTCCTCCCGTGGCAATATTGACTAATGGGAAAGAAAGACCCGTAGAACCCACAGACTTAAACAAAATAGATTCAAGAACCCTTAAAAATAGCAGTCAGTGCATTCAGAAGGAAAGACAAATCATACAGAAAAAAAAATGTCATTTTATCCGAGAGGAAAATCTCTGCAGAAACAGGGGTGGTGGGAAGTATACAGACATAACAATGAAGTGGAAGGGGAAAGAATTGGAGCCCAGGGGGACAGATCTGGGGCTGCGCTGCACCTGACACAGGGGCCATTCACCAGTGCTTGCTGTCTGTCTTCTGGCTTGCAAATTCCATTCTTCATCTTAATGAATTCAGGGAAAGCTCCTCGGATAAGCATACAATATCAAAGAAGCTCTCTTTGTATTCCCACCTCAGGGTGCTGCCCTTCGGGTGAGACCACAGACAATCCATCGATTCGATTCGTGGACTGGTTTCTATTTTGAAGCTCTGTGACAAGGACACCCACCCTGCAAAGCCCACCATCAGGTCCCGCCTCTGAGACATCCAACCACCTTAAGCCAAAGGAAAGCCAACCTTGGCTATAGACCATGCTTGCTCAGGGGAACGCAAGAATATTTTGATAAAGGCAATTTTGGTTTGTGCTTTTTTTTTTCTTTTTTTTTTTCTTTTTTCAGCCTGCAAAGAATGTCTTTCAAAGCCTGAACTTCAATGAAATCAAGGAAAAATAACGGGTGAAATTATGAATAAAATTCTGAGCGCCAGCCTGGACCTTTCTCCGCTTTGAAAAACTCAACCAAACTGTATATCTTTCAATACACCCCATGAGCACCAAAAACCCAATGAAAGAAAAGCTGATTCTGATGAACTGCCTGCTTTGGAACAGCAAAAAGAGGCTGTAAATATATAGTGAGTGAGAGAAACTTGTCCTAGCCGAGTCACCAAGACTCTGAGTTGAGATTCTTAACCCCTATCTGAACCTGCATCTGTGCTCAGCCTTCTGCAGTCGCTAGGCTCCTGCGCTAGGCTCCAGCGCTAACTAGGCTCCAGCGCTAGGCTCCAGCGCTAGGCTCCATCGCTAACTAGGCTCCAGCGCTAGGCTCCAGTGCTAGGCTCCAGCGCTAACTAGGCTCCAGCGCTAGGCTCCAGCACTAACTAGGCACCAGTGCTAGGCTCCACCGCTAGGCTCCATCGCTAACTAGGCTCCAGCGCTAGGCTCCATCTTTCCCAGAAGCACTGCTTACCATTCTACCTGACTCACACTGATGCAGAGAAGATGGGGAAACACTGTGGAACTCAAACCTATCTTTTTGGGCTTTATTTTTGTTTGTTTTTTTGTCTTTTGGAAAATAGAAGGAACCGGGGCTGGGAAAGGAACGGACCCAGGTAACTCATGTCATTAAATGGACAATATATAAAATACAGGCAGAGAAGATAGTAAAAAAAAAAATTGAATTTGTAGTGCAAGTCAAAATCTAGGGGTTTTATTCAAAGGTACTGGCCAGCTAAAAGAAACAAACATACAATCCAAATGATCATTTAAAAAAAAAAAAAAGAGTCCAAATTTAAGTTCAATCTAAATCATAATCATTATTACAGAATATTAAAAATGTGGTAAGATCTACACATTACATGTAAAGTAGTTACTATTTTGATTTAATAGTTTGTAAAAAGATCTGCAGTGTGTTTTCAATCATGCTGGCTTCTAGACCTGTCTATTTTAATGATATCCATGTCATTACACATACCAAGACAAAGGAAAAAAAACCTGTATTGTAGCTCAACAGCCACTTCACGGTCAAAAGTCTGACAATACACATCATCAAAACAGGTCAACGTTACACCGGCTTGCTTAAACTGGCAAAAAACCATTTACAATTAAAAGGAAAAAAAAAACAAACCAATCTTCTAGATTCCCACTGATTCCAAGTTCTCTTTGTTAACAGGCCTTCTGGGCGTATGGACGTCCACGAAGCTTTGGCAGGCGTGCGGTGCACAACACGTGTTTCCTGGGGCTTTGATTTTTCCTGCAGACTTGCTCGGTCCTATAACGACTCACAGGGGGTCATCCAGTATGACCTCCTTCGCCTCTGGCTTATTTGAGTTCAAATTCCTTAAGCCATCCATGAGTTTGTGGCAAAGTATTTGGTCTCCATTTATACACCTGTTTTGTTTTCCAAGGGCAATGAGAGGTTCATTATATAGTAACACACAATAAATAACCCACTGTTAGCTTGGAGGAAGGGACGGGGAGGGCACCACTGCAGAGCAACACAGAGGAACCAGGAGGCGTGGGGTGAAGTGTAGGGTGGAAACGATACGTACGACTCCACTGAACGGATTTTCCTGTTGTGTTTTGTTTTTCTTTCACATAATTAACACTAACAAATTCTTCCAGTGTTTATTTTTTTTCCTTTAAAAAAAAAAAAAAGATGTTTTCTCTTTTGTGTCTCTCAGGAAGTAGGTGAGATGCAGGCTAACGCCTTCCATTTTTGTGGTGGTTGTTGCTGTAATCTCAGATGCCAGTTTTAACAAACAGAACACAAGCTTGCAAAATGTTTGAACTAGTACCGATTTTTTTTCTCCAATTTTTTTCTTAAACACTGATGAATCAAAACTCCCTCCTGTCATGAACATCATCATCATCATCATCATCATCGTCATCGTCATCGTCGTCGTCATCGTCGTCGTCGTCGTCTTCGTCGTCGTCGTCATATCTCATTGTCACCGTGATTTTCCTGTCCTGGCTTTCCCGAGGACTTTAGCTGCATTTACAAGACTTGACAATCATGTTGGAAAGCTGTTCGATTTTGGGTGTATTGCCAATGTAGTAGAGGATGGTCAGAGGTTCCAGGTCCTGGGACACACAGCAAGGGGAAGCAGAAGCTTCGGGATTTATGGTATTGTACAGGCTGAGGACCTGAGTGACAGCACAGAGAGACACACATGAAAGAAAGCGATTAGTTTTGTGTTTAATTCTTATGCACATGTGCATGCATGTGCACCTGCGAGCAGGGGCTAGAGGTTGATGGTGGGTGTCTTCCTCAGTCTCTCTCCACTTGATCGTACGTTCGTTTATTTTAGGCTAGGTTTCTCACTGAACCCTGTAGCTCCTTGACTTGGCTAGATTGGCTGGATCAGTCAACTTTAGGGATCCTCCTGTCTCCACCGTCACAGCTCTGACATCATCTCTGCTCCTCCAACATGATGGGAGTACAATGGCATATCTGACTTTTATATAGTTGGTGGGAACTGAAAACAGTTTCTCATGCTCATACCATTTTAGCAACTGAGCCATTTCCTAGCTCAGAGCCTCTGAGTACGCAATCTTAATCATTACTATCTTTTTCTTACCTCTAAATTATAGTCAGATTGGCTTGTGTTCTTATTTAGCAAGGGTAAGTTTAGAGTTTTCTCACAAGCTGACTTTGGTTTTTTTGTGTATACATTAAAAAAAAAAAGATTCCATAAAAAGACAGACTGGACCAAATTATTCAGGTAGCAGATTTTTCTAACTTTTCCAATAAGTCTACTGGCCTTTGCTATACAAAGGCCTCAGGCCTCCTGCTTTTTTTTTTTTTTTTTCCTAAATAAATTTGGAATCAAGGTGGTATGAACACCCATTTTACATTGCCACATCAGTTATGAGCATCTTGGACGCAGGGACTCTGATCATTTTGTCTACGCCTTGTCAGTCCAGGGAGCCTTCTCTGAGCAGTCTATGCTAGAGGATAAATAATTAGTAGAGGAATAAAATATTCCATGGAAATGCTCATACATAAGAACTTTAATCTGCCCTCGGGCATAGGAAGCATATCTGTCCGCAGCAGAATATCTGTCAGTCACGTGTCTTCAGCTACATATCTTCATGGGCCAATGAAATGCCACTTACATTTTCATTTAAAACAATCCGTGTATTATCGTGATTTCATAATTATAGAGATGCTAAGAGTGGAGAAAAAAGCAGCCTGAAAGCCACACACATTCTTTGTTTTGTTTCACTTTGATGCAGAGAATTTTTTGTTGCCTACACTATAGCATCGACCAGGCTGACCTTGAACTCACTCTATGGCCCAGGTTAGCTGTAAATTCACAATCCTCCTGTCTCAGCCTCTTGAGTTTTAGAATTTCAGGCATGCATTCCCAGTCCTCCTCCACCCCCCCCCCCAAACCACTAATTTCTGGTCCCAGTTGCTCACTTTCCTATACGTTGCTTAAAGCAATCATAGTGTCTGGCCCTCTGTTACCATTCTTCATGCTAGATGGGGATGACTAAGGTCAAGAACTAAATAGCTAGCCCTATGACAGAAGAGAAAGTGTTGCACATAGTTCTGCAGCTTATCCTATTCTCCATTACAGAGGTGTATGGCTCTTACTGATGGGAGTGTATAGGTCACCCAGTGATTGACAGAGACGTTTCCAAGGATGCCATTAATGTGTTAGTCAAACAAGTGACCTTTTCCTCGAGATTCCCTGGGATGTTTTCAACCAAGGACAAGAGACCCGTTGAGCACAGCAACACTACCTACTTTATGAGGCTACCCCTGGCTTCTTGGGGCACTGTCCAAACCACATATTTGTGACCATGACAGTTATTCTTCCTTCTCCTTGAGAAACAAGCCAGGTCTCGGCCTTCACACACTCCCTCTGTGTAGCAGGGAGGAGAACTACATTTTGACTTGGCAGCCAGGTCCTGCCTGCATTACAGCTACTGCATTACAGCTACCGCTGCTGCAGTCCAGATGAATCAGACTGGCCAGAGAGCTTAGACAAAGGGACAGGCATGAGCCAGCTTCCCTCACATGGCCAAGCACGTGGCCACCCCCGAGTGCCAAGCCTACAGGGGCACTTCGAAAATGACTGGAGGAGGGGAAGCCATGTTTGTCCATTTCAATTCCAGTCCAGGCATTTATAAGTAAATAGACCTCATATTTACTAATACATAATTTTTCATAAGCAGAAAGGAGCCATTTTTGTAACACAGATTGTCTAAAATAATTGATAACCCCTAACTCTTGAATTCAGCCCAGTATGATCTCTCTGGCAGCAGATCCATTTTCCTACCCTGCAGCGAAAGCAATGTTTCTAATGCCTCTTTAATAAGGAGATTTACAGAAGCATAAAGAGCAGAACAGAATCCTCTTCTCGCAGCCACATTTTAGGAATTAAGCTCAGAGAGATGGAGTGACGGGAACTGGGTTATAAAGCAAACAGGGCTGCGGTCCAAGGTCTGCGTCGCCACAGATTCGTTTTTTATCTCGGATTAGGCAGCCACAGCATCTACATCCTGATTTCACTGTCTGTAGAGAGAAATTCTGTCTGAACAAGACCCTTTCTGAAGTCCTTCCCATCTTTCAGTTCTACACCATGAGCCACAAAGAGGAAGCTCATGGAAGAATGTATTAGATATATTAGTATGCAGAAAAAGTTTGTGTTCTCTGGGCTGGGAAAACGGCATCTGATGTTGAATTTCTTGCTGAGTTAGCCCTCTGTCCTCGTTAAAGTAACTTGATAAAGTGCTTAGCTATATGTTCACTTTGAGTCCTAGTCAGAAAGATCTCAAGAGTCAGATGTGATAGCACATGCCTATAATCCCAACACTGGAGAAACACAAGCAGGGAGATGGCCATAAATCCAAGGCCAGCTGGTCTACATAGTGAGTTCCAGGACAGCTATGGCTACACAATTAGATCCTGTATATAAAAAAGGAAAAAGTAGCAAGCAACAACAAAAGAAGATATCCATCTTAAATATACAGTGTCATCATCATTGTCATCATCGTCATCATCAGTGACTTAGGCGAGAGTAGGAGAAACCGACAATCCAGGCACTTACTTTGGTGTGTTGAGTGTCTGAACTCCATAGATATGGGCATGCCCCAGCACAGAAGTTAGCATTGTACCCTTTGGGTTCATGGATCCATTTCCATCCAAGATCTCTCTTAAAATCAATGTAGAGAGGGCGAAGGCAGCAATTATCCTGCACATTTCTGTTCAAAGAAAAAGCAGAGGGGATTTTGGAGTTGATTTTGCATGTACCTCACCCTAAATCAGAAAAAAAAAAAAATGACCCATTCACTTATTCCATTAACCTTGAGCACCATGAGATGGGTCTTGACTTATAATCTCACATGATGTCAACAGTGAGATACTGTGAGTCCCTCGACTGCTTTCCCTTATGAATTCTGCACTCTGACCGTCTTGTCTGTGACCTGGAAAATATATCCTTCCAATGCCCATACACATAATCAGGAAGGCATCTGAACGGGTAGAGTCCTTTCTGTACAACATCTGCTGCACATCCTGCCTCTATGGTTGGTTTGTCCATACAATGGATAAAATAAAACATATTTTCAGAGAGCCCCTGGAGGCAATTTCCTTTGAGAATATATCCTATGCTTTACCATCTGTTACTAGATCAGGGAACGAATCAGAGTTCCAGAAATATGGAGTCCTGTTGATTAATCACTGTCTCTGGCAACCAAAAATGTCCTTCTCTATTTGTGACCTGTGACATGGTGAACCCCTCACAAAGAGGACCCTGCCTCTGATCCACAAGTTCTTAAAAAGGGAGTCTTCCCCCTAGAGGGAACACAGAGGGCCTTGCGTCTGCCCCTCACAGACTCATGTACAAGTGGCAAACAATCTTTTGCACAGTTCTCTCGCTCCTGACAGACCCTGCAACTCAAGGTATGGCCATCTGCCTTCTTGTGCTGCTTCTGTAACTCAGAAAGAGATCAGACCCCAGGGTAAGCTTCAAGGCATGGCACATCTTATTGACCTAGCCAAAGTCTCAAGGAGACTTAATGTTGCTTTATGGGTAGAGAGTGATGAGAACTTACCAGAATCCAAGACTCAGAGAAAACACCCCAGGGGCTACATTTCTCCCTTCGTACCCAGTTCACATTAGAGAGCTAAGGGTGAACGGCACAGAGAGAACTGTTGAAAGTCCTTAGGGAACCTCAACAAGCTGGCTGTTTAGACAAGGATGACCAACACCGGTTGACATGCTGACAGGGATGGGGAAAATGTCACAGGACCATGCTCTCAGACAAAGACCAACAGGCAATTAATGGTGTCCAAGAGATGGAGAATTAGTGTTCTTCAGGAATGCACCCCCTAAGTGGTTATCTGACACAAAGTGGGTCAGCCTTCATACATATATAAAGAAGCAAAAGTAAATAGAATCAGCAGGTTGCATTTGTATATTTATTTGCGTATGTGTTGCACATATATTTATTTGCATATATGTTGCACGTATAATAATTGAAGGAAAAGAGGTCATAAATTTGGGAGGAAATATAGGACAAAAAAAGGAGGAAAATCATGTACTATAATTATGTTTTAATAAAAATAAAATAAAATACTTTTAGAAAGTCCGTGGGGATAATGTTGTTCCAAGATTCCAAAGCTCGGCTGTCCTGTCTACCTGGCCTTGAGCAGTGACTTCAGTTCAAGTCAATGTGTGCAAGAGAAAGCAAAGGCAAGAGCCAGCAAACTCATGCACGTGTTTTTATTTTCATGTCTTTACCTAAAGCAGTAGGCGGCATCCAACGCCCGCTTCTTCCGCCGGCTGGATTGTTGAGACTCCAGTCTGTAGGAGGGCAACAACATTAGCAGGAGATGTGGGGTCTTCCCACTGGTTTTTTTCCTAGTGGACTTTATAGTTTTCTGATCACCACTGGCATAGGTAGAGGTGCCATCAATACCTTGAAAAAATGCATTTGGGTAATAAACATTTAGCTTTACCTTTATCAAACATGAGCAGCAGTATTTACATAATATAGTCCCTCCCCCTACATATGGTCACAAACAGCAGCCTCGACTACCACAGCTACATGGACTGGCTACCACCATTCCCTACAGCGACAGACATGGCACAACAGGGCCTCCCACAAATGAAAAGAAATGCATGTAAATGGACCTCTTGTTCAAAGGCAGTGAGCGCTGTGTTGAAGACTACACAAGAAGTCTTTGGCCTATGGTCCAAGGGCAACCTAGGCAGTTTATTTTAGTCCATCTTCAGTGTGGGCTGTGTGCGAGCTCTCAGCAACAGAACACACGACCATAGAGCCTGCCTTGTCACCCGCTGGTTCCCTCTCCTCCTGAGACTGTTCCACTCAGAAGACTTCCCTAATGAGCATAAACCGAGGCTTAGCTGGATGGCCATGGACTAGGTTTAGGTGAAACAGGAGTCACCCTTACCTAATGCTATTTTGGGAAGCTGTGCAGAAAGAGCTTTTTCATTTATTTTATGGCATCCTCAACGCTGTTCTGACTCCATCTGAGATTTAGAAACCTGAGCTCCCCCAAAGCATGCTAGAAAGACTGCCAGTTTTAAGCATTTAATCTCCACTTGGGAGAATTGTGGCTAGGCTAGAGACCGAAATAAATCTCTACACTTCTGAGGGTATTTTTCCACGACCAAGGGCCACCGAGGATTTCGAAAAGTGGATGGAGGTCCCAGGTGGGGTCATGAGGGAATGAGGGCAGATGCCACACCAACGCGCGGGCACGGACTTCTCTTGCACCTCGTCAGCCAATGATTCACCGCCTAAGAAGCCAAGTGATTTGGACCCTCAGTGTCTTTATTCACTCTGGATTTTGACGAGTTCAACTTAAAGATGAGCAAGGGAAATAGAGGTCTCATTTTGTGTTTACTAGCTGCTACAGAAATCGGGTAGGGGAGCCACTTGCCATAATGGCTGCAAGCTAGCAAAAGGTGGTGTGTCCCAGCACCTGGAGGGTGAGGTACAGAAGCTGAGAGGTGAGGCAGCTCTTCTCTTGGGTGAAAATGTACTTGTTGATGCTTGAAATTTGCTTGGGGGGCTAGAACTGGATTTCCTTGAATCCTTGCTATCTAGCTAATAATCTCAGCAGATGGGAAGTTGATTCGCTTAAGTGAAGAAAAATGGGCTTAACTGGCTGATAATTCATAGGGTTAACTAGTCAGTTTCATCCCTGGGTATGAAGCAGTGAAAACCTGGAGTCTATTCTTTTCTCCCAATCCTTCCCACTTAAAAGAAAATATCATTATTATTATTATTTTTTAACTATGAATGTGCATTGGTATGTGCATTTGAATACAGGTGCCACTGGAAGTCAGAAAAAGCCGTCAGATTCCCCTGGAGAGGGAGTTGTAAGCATTTTTGAGCTCTCTGGTGTGGGTTCTAGAAACTAAACTCCAACCTTAACCATTGAGCCATCTCTCTAAACCCACTTTCTACTTTCTTCTACCCGCTGCTAAGCAAACCATTGCCTAAATAAATAAGAGTTCCCACACCTCACCAAACAGCGCCATTTTCACATGCAACCTGACTTTACCACACCTCCCCTCCCACCCCAAAGAGATTCTCACAGTAAAAAAAACCAAGCTTCAGTTACCTGCGAATCTCGCCTCAAGCTCTTCGCTTTTATTGGGGATGATGTAATTATTAGACGGTACAAAGGTGCAGCAGGGACAGTGTAAACTTATTTTAAACCCCAGGTTCCTGTCTGGAAAACATTAAGTTAAGGGAGTCATTTGCACACGTGTCTATGTCTGCGGACAATTCACAAGCTGTGGGGGCCACCTCAGGGGGAGAGAGAAAAAGTTCTTTGTAACCTTTGTGGTGGAGCCACTCCTGCACGGCATCCGTCACATCGAAGGAGAGCCATTCACCCTCCGCTCTGGTTTTCACAACCTTGCTGTCGATGTAGCGCTGGGTGGGAGATGTTAAGTCTTTGGATTTAAGGATCTAGAGAGGAAAAAAAAAGGGGGGGGGCAGGAGAGAGCACTCAGCTGGCTGCTGACAGCATGACCAAACCCAAACCGCTCACGTTATTCCGAGTCATTATCGACACCGGGCTCTGAGTCTGGACTCGGTTGTACTGTCATCCCGACAACTGTGATCATGTGTATGAGAACACAACTCCAGGCCTTCGCTTTGAAAAGTACAACTACTCGATCCATTGTGTGTCCTGATAGAGATGACATCCATAAAGACAACCATAAAGTCTGACATGAAGAGAAAAGTGACAACCGTTCTTTTACTTTGCTGACGGAAGCTCTCTTGGAACCGACCACAAACTTTATATTATGAAGTCTGCGACCTTGTTGCTCTGTCTCCTTACTTCTTTGGTTTGGGGATCCAGGAAATGAGGCTACCGTTCAGAAGACACACACCCTCCTTCCCAAGTCCCTGGGTTATCAATCTTCTACAAGAGAGAGAAAGTTCTTACCCCTGTTTCCCAAGTCTCCAGATATTAAATATGAGTCTTGTTTTTGGAAGTAAACCTCTGGCTGGAGTTTTGACTCTCAGTATCACTTGTGGTTTATGATGAACTCCACATCCTGCCATCTCAGAAGGACTCCGGCAGGAGCGATCTGGCACAGTGTGACAGTGAGAGTCTCAAAAGGTGGGTTGTCCTGAGCATCAAGACTTCAGAAGGCAAGGAAGACAGTATGACAGGATGCTCTCGGGTTTCAATGGAAAGTGTACAGCAGAGGTGGTCTCTGCTTTAAAACAATCATGTTGATGAACTAAACTATGACTCTGAGTCTCCCAGAGCTCTGGAGAATCCAATGTCCACTGCAGGGGACTGCCTTTCAACAGTACTTAAGGCTTCACACCATAGTATTTTATACATGTCTCCCTGGTACTCAATCTAATTTGAGGGTGTTTCATACTTGGTCCCTCTAGCAAATTCGTAAGCTTCTCCAGGTCATGAGGTCATGCCACCAACTTGACATCATTTCAAAGTGTAGTACTCCACTGCATCAACAACTACTAATGATTCTCTAGACACGTGGTAGATATACACGCTCCCTGGGTAAACTGTAAGGATGCTCAAACCAAAATATGTTACCTTCTAATTAGGTGCTTATGCACTTCCCCCCACCCCTGCCCCCAACACTGACAGTTTGTTTCAGGTAATATGGCAACAAAGGCTTCCAGGAATATTTGGGGGAGCGAAGATTCAACCCTAGGATCGACAAAGTATAGAGAAGAAAGTAGCAAGAGCTGGAGTGGTACCTCAAAGGGAAAGGGCTTGCCTAGCATCTACAAGACCCTGAGTTAGAGCCCCAACATAAGGAAAGAAGAAAGGGAGGGAGGATGGAGGGAGGGAAAAAGGAGTGAAGGGGAAGGGGGGAAAGGGAAGGAGAAAGGACGCTATAAAAGGAAATAAAATATTAAAGGAGAGGGAGAGGGAAGGAAGGAAAAGAGGAAGGGGATGAGGAAGGATGGAGAAGAGAAGAAAAAAAGTAGAAAGAGAGGAAGGGAAGGCGAGAGGGAGAGGAAGGGAAAGAAAGGGAAGAAAGAAACCCCATACATACATTTACATGCTCAGGTGCCCTCGTGAACTTTAGACAAATTTACCCCACAGGCCTGCCCCTGTGAACAACCCCACTAAGGGGGGAAAATGTGGGGTAATCATGACCCTGCAATAGGCAAGAGGTTCTGTTTACCAGTTAAAGAAAACCAATGCCTGTGACCTGAGGACTTGAGTACAATGGGCTCTGGGCTTAACACACACTACTCAGTTTAATTTAATCCTCCAAAGATTCCTGTAAAGTAGATTAAGCAAATGGAAAACCAGAAAGGATTCAAAGCCCTCCCCACCCTAGAGCCATTTTCCCACTCTGTCATGACAGTTCGAGTGGGACTACGGGGTCACGACACTTTCTCATAGAGAAAGAATTCAATAATCAAGCGAAAATCTTTGAACAAGATTATAATAAATCTTGATGCTGCAGAATGCATATGTAGCAGAGGCTGACATAAATATTGAAGACAGCGCAACCTCCATTGAGTCTCTAGGGATAAGAGCCTGTCTTGGGCGATTAAGATACAACTTATCCAGAATAAAAGGTGAAATGTGCCCAATATGGAATAAAAAGGACAAAAACTGAGGAAAGAAAACTTCACCCACTCCCCTTGTTGACCAACAGCTCAGAGCATGTCCAGAACGCATCCTTCTGCTTTGAAATTTTCTCCTAGTAGGTTTCCATGCAGTAATTTGCATATTTTTTGTGCTATTGGTTAATAGCATATAGCTTATTCCTTTTCATATAATTAATACTTAGGGATACTACCCAGAACAAAACATCATTTTCATTGTTGAATTAATGATATATAAACTGCATATTATATAATTATTTGAGTCTATGA
>NW_022196891.1:83666622-83672251 GCF_008632895.1 Mastomys coucha
TGCGCACACTCCCACTCCCACACATGCACACACTCACACACCCACACATGCACATACTCACACATGCACACACTCATACACCCACACATGCACACAGTCACACATGCACACACCCACACCCCCACACATGCACACACTCACACTCCCACACACTCACACACCCACACATGCACACATTCATACACCCACATATGCACACACTCACACACTCACACATGCACACACTCACACATGCACACACATGCACACACATGCACACACTCACATACCCACACATGCACACACTCACAGTTACTTCAGTTCTTTCAAAGAGGAGGGGGTACTGGCTTAAAATACTGGCAGTGGGCAGTGCCACAGAGCACTGAGAACATGATGCCCTGGCAGCAAATGGACGGAGCTGAAATGTACACTTTATTCTTTGTATATATTTTATCACAGTATTTTTTTTCTAATTTTAGGTAAGAGAGAGAAAGCTATTAAAATAAATACCGAAACAAAACAGTACTAAAAACCTAGAAAGATCAAGCTCTTTGGTCTTCAGTGATTTTTCTTGAATATTCTCTATTTCAAAGAAAGGAAAAAAATTAGGATTAAAGATGACAAAGTCTGGGATGGAGAGATGGTTCAGAGGTTAGGAGCACTGACAGCTCTTCCAGAGGTCCTGAGTTCAATTCCCAGCAACCACATGGTGGCTCACAACCATCTGTAACGGGATCTGATGCCCTCTTCTAGTGTGTCTGAAGACAGTTACAGTGTACTCATATAAATAAAATAAATAATTCTTAAAAAAGAAAAAGATGACAAAGTCTTATAGGATCATTGGAAAAATATAACACACATAGAGATATAGTATAGCTATGTAAAAAAATATCCTTCAATTCTTAGAAATTCTTAGAAGACACAGCTACAACATGCTAATGCATGTGCGTATATATATATATATATATACATACACATATATGTATATAGATATACATTCTCATATATATTGATGTTAAGGTAATTTAAAGTTTGTCTCATTTTCATAACCCTGTGTGTATTTGTATGTGTGCTCACCCGTGAGTGACTTAGTGAACATGCAGAGGTCAGAGGACAACTTATAGGAGGCGGACTCTCGTCTTCTACCATTAAGAGTCTTAGGGATCAAACCTGGGTCTTCATATTTGGTAGCAAGCACCGTTACCCACTGAGCCATCCCATCTATCTCTAAGGAGGTGACCAACAGTAGTTCCTCGATGAATTAGAAGCCAGGACGGGATGGTTGGGGGTGGGGGTGGGAGATCTAATGGCTTGAAAATGAGATTTATCTGTCTCTGGCTTAGCAGCCACCCACAGTGCCGCCTTCGTTATGCTACCAATATGGACAAATCATATGCAACATGTGCAAAATACTCACATCTCACCTTTGGCAAGGTTTTAAGTCCTTTGCAGAGTTACAAAACCACTACACAAAAGGATTCATTCATCCCTCCACCCTTGGAAAGCAGCCAGTTGGGGAGTGGCTGGAGGTGAAAGTCACCATGTTACCAAATAGTTTGGGGGGTTAAAATAAAAATGTAAAAGTCTAGTTGGAAATTATAGCCAGAGAAAACTCTTCACCGTAAAAGAATAATACTATAAATCAACTTGGGATTTGGCTCGGTGCCAAGGGTGACATCCCTCCAGGAGATACCACAACCTTGCAAGAACACTTTGGAAATTGGGCATCACTACCCATATCCTGGCTTTAAGGACCCTGCAGGAGAACCGAGGGGTCAGTTCAACCAGCCTTCTAAGGGAAGGGAGACTTTTACAACAGGGCTATAGAGAAAACCCTGAGCTGAGCTAACTGGTGTCAGCTCATCTCGCTCACCATGGTCTTAACGTTTCCAGTATTCCAACTGTCATTAATGCCGAGGAGTGCTTAAACAGAAGTAGGGTTTCCGGTGTACTGATGCATGCTGATTTAAGTGTGTGCTCTCTTAGCTGTGACCATGAACCTCTGGCCCGTGCCTGACCCCAAGTTATGAACTTCTGAATTATAAAGCTGGAGACTGGAGAGGCACTGGAGAGTCCGTCTGCTCCAGCCCGACTCAGCTCACTCTCGTCTCTCTTCTTGTGCCAAGGGCCCTCCTCTCCTCTTGACTTTACATGAGAGGACTCTGTCGCCTCTAGACATGTCAGATCCTTTATATTCTACCTTATCTGAACATTTCCCCCAAGTAGGCTCAGTCCACCATGGTTCTGCTGGCTTGTGTCTGCACGGCCAACTGGCCTCTTGAAATAGTTCCACGTTTGTTATCAGTCCAACAAAAACCCCGTGGGGTAGACAGTGTGGTTCTGAATCTCTACACCCTGGAGACAAAGAGAGGAAAACCTGAAGGGCTGCCCCAACGCACTGGCAAAGCCTGGAAGGGAGAGCCTGGATACTTGGGGAAGAGCGGCTTTCTAATATTGTCTTTTGCTTGTTCTAGCAAAATGTGAAATTCTCTCTCTTCTCCCTGATGGCTTCAGTCATAAGAGCTGGTATTCTTCAGGTCCAATACAAGGTGCTTCACATTCTAGTAATGCCCGTACCCCCCGCCCCCCCTCCCCAGCACTGGGCACTGATCCAAGGCCTGTGTTCCATAGGCAAGGGCTTTATCACTGACTGAGCTATATCCTCAGCCCTCTTATTTTTAATTTTAACACAGGGTCTCACTAAGCTGTTCATGCTGGCACTGAATTCATTCTGGACCAGGTTGATTCTGAACTTAGAGCCCTCCTGCCTCTGCACCCCGCCTCCCCACACACACCCTGGAGAGCTGTGACTTAGGTCAGTGCTACCAAGTAAAGCTCTCTTTTCCGTGGCTCTCTAAAGAGTAGCTGTTCAATAAAGTCCATATGTGGTCTAGACTGTGGAACGGATGCAAGATGTGGTGAATGTGGACTGGGGGGACATTTACTTTCCTTGTTTGGGGCACCCTTTTCATGTAAATCACTTACTTGGGCAGTAGGCACATCCACCATCCATTAAGTCAATAGTTTCTGTCTCTGTCTCTGTCTCTGTCTCTCTCTCTCACACTCTCTCACTCTGGGTATGTGTGTGTGTGTGTGTGTGTGTGTGTGTGTGTGTGTGTTGCTAGACTCTTAATGAGAGATAGGAAAAAGCTGTAGCTTTACCCATTTCCTTGATTTTTTACTAAAAGATGAGGTCTGAGTTACCCAGGTTGGCCTTGAATGTGCTATGTAAGCTAATCAAGCATAACTAAGATCCTCCTGCCTCAATAATCCATTTAACTGGGATTATAGCCATATACCATGATGCCCAACAAATCTATCTATCTATGTATCTATCTATCTATCTATCTATCTATCTATCTATCTATCTATCTATCTATCTCTATCTATCTATAGATCTTAGTTGTTATACATAGATTGTTGTTAAGTCTGATTTTCTACCCCAAATCCTTTCTGAAATGAGATGGAAGAAATACAAAAAGAGGAAGGAAAGATGGATGTCCACATTCAACCCACACAGGAAACGTCGCAGGGCTCATGACCACATGTCACTAGCCCAGTTCCAGTTTCACAGGATAAGAACCTATAGATAAGAGCCTGTATTTGTGCCACATTCCCATATGATCCAGAAGCTATGGGACAGCACTCTGGACCTCACTGTTGTAGTCTATACTTATGTGATTTATATTTTGATTAAAAATACAGATGTTGCAGGGCAGTGGTGGCACACGCCTTTAATCCCAGCACTTGGGAGGCAGATGTAGGCAGATGTCTGAGTTCAAAGCCAGCTTGGTCTACAAAGTGAGTTCCAGGACAGCCAGGGTTATACAGAGAAACCCTGTCTCAAAAAACAAAACAAAACAAACAAACAAACAAAATCCCAGATGTTTCCCTTTCAAGAAACAAACACCTGTCTGTCTATCTGTCTGTCCATCTGTCTGCCTATCTAAACAAACACCTGTCTATCTGTCTGCCTATCTAAACAAACACCTGTCTGTCTGTCTGTCTATCTGTCTACCTGTCTGTCTATCTGCCTACCTACCTATCTATCTATCTATCTATCTATCTATCTATCTATCTATCTATCTATCTATCATCTTTGTCTTGACATCACATGACACTGCTTTTCATGTCTTCATCATGTTGGTGTCAAAGCTAACATCACAGAACCCAAACCAAGACCAGTTGCTGATGCAGTTACTTCCGTCCTGGCTGGTTGTCTCCAAGTCACACTTGATGACGCACTATCTACAGCAGAGAAAATGGAATTTCAGTGAAAGAGCTGCAGGGCCTCTTAGGTGAGAAGTCTCACTCACCTGGGTGAAAGGACTATCTATTCCACCCACTCTGTGGCCCTTGAGGTTCACTGGAGACTCCTGTGATCTCTGTAGAGTGCCCTTGAAGATCATCAGTGCTGGGAAAAGTGCAAAGATCTTTGGAGTCAAGCACATCCAACCTCTGACTTTCTACTGTGGGTTTTCCAAACCAAGTTACATATTAGTTAAAATGTTATGAGATGTCACTCTTCTGGTGCATCTCTGATATCCTGGAGTCCTCTTATTGTGGACGTTAGTCAGCCAGCCAGCTATTATGGGGATGTCCTCCGCCAGCCTGGTCCTATCCTAACTAATTCTCTCTGTGGTGATAATCATGCAAAGGAGATCATAATTTAGGAATTAGTACGTCAATATATCTGAGGAGAGAGGAAACAGACCCAGTTGCGACAGCGCTCACACACCATGCCATGAAGGAAGTTGGCGATGTGTGACCTAGCAGTAACACCCTTCGGGGCAAGGAATGCTCTTCCCAATGCTTCCTTATTGCTGTATACCATCTTCTCCTGGCACCTTCTAAACCCAGGCCTGGTAAATTCTTATCACCAACAAACCTAGGGGCACTCCTCAAGTGATAAATAAGTCCCCGAGCTGTCAGTCTTTGATAGTGACAAATGAAAACTCCCTGAGACTTTATACATACCCACACAGCAACCACAGAGGTTACACAGACACTGAGAATGGAATCATTAGGGTCTGAGACAGGATATAGGAGAATACCACCAACAGGAGCAGGGGGCCAGGGAGCTGAAAAGAGAATTGCCAAGTGAAGGAAATCGCAACTTTCTAGAGAATCAGAGCTAGGTGAAATGATTTTTTTTCTTTTTCAGAGGCAGAACTGTGACTTTATTCCTTGTCATACCTGGCCATGTTAGGGGTGCCTCACCAATCAAGGATGGCATCATTACCTCCGGAGGTGGCTTAGCCAGCCTAGTACTTACTACTTCTGCTAAGGCCATGTCCTGTAATTGCCATGGCTCCTTTGTAATTGTACTCTTCCAAGAAGTCCCAAGTAATTTATGCCTGGCAAGGATAGCTTGCAGAGTCAGCCTGAAACATGAGTGTTTTCTCTCTACAGTATGTAGTCAATACTTGGTAGACACCTATGACATGCATAACCACGTGCACCCATGATCAAGAAGAGCACACAGAATCTTTAATGACCTTTATACTAATGTTACCAGATATGTGTTCAGACACACACAAACATAGAGAGAAGCAGAGAGAGAAACAGAGGGAGAGGGAGAGAGGGAGAGAGGGAGAAAGGGGGAAGAGGGAGAGGGGGAGAGGGGGAGAAAGAGGGGGAGAGAGAGGGA
>NW_022196891.1:83672359-83696736 GCF_008632895.1 Mastomys coucha
AGAGAGAGAGAGAGAGAGAGAGAGAGAGAGAGAGAGAGAGGTACCTAACACAGACATACTCACAGAAACATAACACAGATAGACATATAGACATAGACACACACGCAAGACACACAAACACATACATACACACACATATACACCCCACTCCACATCACTCTGCAATGGAAACACCTTACAATTCCCTATTGTTCCCCTTTCTTTCCTTCCTTCTCTACAGATGGGCCTTTGTGCCAACTGTGACTGCATATGGCATAAACAAGTAAATTCACTTCTCCAGGTCTAAGGAATGAAAGAGACCTTTGTCACTTGAAATCTACAGGCTGCAGCTCAGAGGAACATGTGAGGCCATCCCAGACCTCTCTCACAGCTTAAGAAGGGATTCTACCGGACTGAATCACACAGCTGCCTGAGAGAGACCACGCAGCCTAGCATTCAGTGGTTTGAGGACATGGTATCCTTCCTTTTGCTGGCTAAACTCCCTCACTCCTTGGTGGCTCTACCGCCCAGCCGAGGACTATGCACTGTGCCAATGATGCAGTTGTCTCTTGCCACAGATGGGGATGACTCTGAGATAGGCCCATGGACTGGCTACCTGGGGCTCTCTTCTGATTTTCTTCTCTGATTTCCTCTTCCAATTCTCTGAGCTGACATTCACACACATGGGCTTGAAGAACACGTTTCTAATACCTTCCTTTCCACTTCCCAGTACCTACAATTCACATGAATTATAATTTATGTATATCTTTACATTCAGCTGTGTTTTCATTAGTGGGAGGGACTATACAGTAATAAGCTTAAATAAGTCAATAATAGGCCTATTTTGTTTGTTTGTTTGTTTTTAAAGATAGAGAGCTTAGGGGTTATCTTCTTAGTTTGTGTCTTGCCGTAATGACAAAATACCCAAGGTTGTGTACTTTGTAGAGAAAAGAGGTTTATCTGGCTCATAGTTTAGAGGACTGAAAGTGAGGGCATGTGGGTTATATCAGCCTGGTGAGAGTGTGCTCCAAAGTGTCATGAGTGAACACAGAGAGGTCAACATAGGGTAGCCCTGCTTCATGGTGTATGCAAGTGGCACAGTAAAAAGAACACTGAAATGGCTGTTCCATGATTGGGGAGAAGGTTTTTATTGTGGATGTGAGAGAGAAAGAGAGAGAGAGAGAGAGATACAGAGAGAGAGAGACAGAGAGAGAGATCATATAGAGGCATCTAGAAGAGTTCAGAGCCTAGAAAACAAGAATAGACTGGGCATGGCCAGGGCTTGAGAAGCAGGAAGAATGACAGAGAATGTCGAGAGAGAATATCAAGAAAGAGAAGAATAGAAAAAGCTAGACTACTAGGGAAGAGATGGGGGTGGGGAGATCTTGACCTTATAAGGAAGTGGGGTCTGGACCTATGATAGCCTGGGGGCTATCATAGCAGAGTGGGAGTGGGGGAGATGAGAAGGGCCAGGCAGCTAAGATGGGTGCTTTGGTAAGTGTGTAAGTAAGTATGACTAGGGAGTGAGGGGCCTGGAGGCCAGTGTAGGCCTGGATGTGCTAATAGATATCACAGGTATATGCCAGTGGAGAGCCATACGTCCCTTCTGCAGAGGCAAGGGAAATGACTCCCTTTATTAGATGGGAATCCCTTTCTCACATTCCTGAGGAGTACTGGCTTTTATCACCAGAAATCCTTCTCTATATGGTCCAGCTTGAATTGAGCCTAGACTCAATTTTGGATCAAGTCAGAGGGCCTGCCTTTTTAGGGGAAATTGAGGAACCCTTTGGACCCGATATATAACAAGCCACTTTGGGAGAAAGAACAACTCAGTCTCAACAGACCTAATCCCCACCATAGCATGGCAGTCAACCACTATGAAGGTGCTTCCTTAAAGGCACAATTTCCCATCATGCCTCACTTCTTCAATGTTCTACCACTTGACTAAAACTTTCCATTGGGGGTCATGCCTAAGATTCAAGCCATGCCTAAACCCAAGAGTATCAGTTTCATTAACTTGTCATAGAATCTTATATTTAAAAAAAAAAAAAAAACCTACATTGTTATTAGGTAGGCTGCCAGCTTCTTAATAAACAACAGAAAATGGGTAGGTAAATACATCCCTTTCTTCATCAATATTTGGAGAGAGAACTTTTTAAAAATCAATGTAGGACATTTCCCAGAGCTAAAGAAGCGAGTGGTGGTTCTTAAAGAAGCACTTACGATGTCACCCATTTATTTTAACAATGCTCTTGTGAAATTTTTCCTTGACTTGATTCAAAAGCATCTACTAAGTAGCTATTGTGCAGGCAAGGACATCAGGGCAAGGGAAACGTAGTATGAAGGTGGAGCAAGCACACACTCGAGGGCGTTTGATGACAAAGAGCCTCATCAAGGAGAAAAGAAGCGCTGAGGGCAGAGGTGGCTCTGTTGGAAAGTAGACCCTGAGGCGACAGACAGGGTAGGGCACAAAGTTACCAGTAAGTTACAGATGGAAGGCAGGCACATGGGTAGCTCTAGAAGTACATTGTGGGTAGACAGACGAGTAAACACAAGCCTTAGTAGGGAATGTGTAGAGAGTGGATGGGATAGACCAGGGACCGGCATTCGGGAAGCACATAGTGGTCTAAGGCAGAAAGCAGCACTTTTCACGCTAGCATGGTTCAGGAAGCTGAAGGGGCCTGCCTTCACATCTAAGTGAAAACTAGCACCATCTACCTCATTGTCTAATCTCTCCACTAGTACAGCAGTTTCAAACAATATCAATACCACCTGGAGTGGCTTGAAGAGGTTTGGACCCATAGCTTTGGACCCATGTGTTTATATGCTTGGCCCTCAGAAAGTGAAACTATTAGAAGCTGTGTCCTTGTTAGGATACAGGTGGGCTTTGAGGACTCCTAGTGCTCCAGGTCCGCTCGAGATGAAGGGGGGCCTCCTTCTGTGGAGAGAAGTCTGTGAAGGAGTCTTCGCTCAGCTGCCTCCCAGTCAACATGTAGAACTCTCAGCTCCTCCTCCAGCACCGTGTCTGCCTGCCTGCTTCCCTGCTTCCCACCATGATGAGACCGAACTCCACCTCCGAAGCCGTAAGCCCGCCCCCTTGATCAAGAGCTGTGTTCTCAGCCCGCCCCCTTGATCAAGAGCTGTGTTCTCAGCCTACTTCTAGAACAAATGTTCTATCAAAAGCCATTTTGAACTTCATCAAAATGCCGGAGTCATAAAATAAGCATGCTTTCTCCCTTGGAAGAGACGTTGGCCTCGAGGAGGTTATAGGAGAGTTGGGATACTAAACATTGGAAGCAGGATAAAAAGAACTTTATTGGAAGTCAGTTCAGAGGGGGGACAGGGAGATAGCTCTGTGGTTAGGGTCTCTTCCAGGGAACCCAGTCCCAAGGTCTACACTGGGAGGTTTGCAACCATTTGTAATACCAGTTCTGGGGACTCTGATGCTCCCATCTGGCCTCTGTGGGTAGTAGGCACATGCAGCGCCATAGACACACAAATTAAAAAAATTAAAAATCAATGTTTAGTAGCAAATTTCTTTGATGATGGACTAGGAAATAGTAGTAAAGGACAGGGAGCAAAGTAAAGGGTTGTCCCCATGGATTTAACTACTTTAGAGTAATTCTTCAAAAGACAAACAAGATGCATCCCAGCTCTTTGCCCACTCACTGTCCTTAGGGATTTAATCAAGCAAAAGCACACAAGCCCTAAAATGACATCAAACACTCTTCTCTGCTCTATTCATAGCAGGAAACAGCTCAGACCAAGTCCAATCAGAAAGAATGGACGGCACTGTATATAATTTCCTAACCAAAAGCCACATGTAGAAGAAGTACTCCCTCTAGGTGACCCAGTAGATCCAGATAATAGTCCGCCTCTGCGTTTGATATGCTCCTCTTAGAAGGCACATTTCATCAGAGACTCATTCAAGAAAACCTTTCCCTCCAGTTCATGATGTAAAGGCTGAGAGAGAAGGGACAATTGCTGGGCCAAAAAATCTAATACGGAAAAAGAAAGGGATCAAAAGCAAACCGAGGGATGAGTGGCTGCCGAGCTCTTTTTCTCCTCTATTCCAAAGGGCTCCTGCACAGAGGGTGTGGGAAATGTTCTTTAGGTAAGCCCTGAGGCAACTCATAGGGGGAGCGCGTAGGAATCAGACCTTGTGCCATAGGGACTACAGAGCTCAAGCTTTGTTTATAACATTTGGGAGCCAGACTGAAAATTAGAGATACTGTTCTACAAAAGTTCAAAAGAATGCTTGGGAAATTACAGCGGTAATCGCTGGGGGGACAGAGCCTGCCCAGGAAGTTTCCATGCATGAACTCTGCACCTGACACATCTCTGACAAGCAAAGTGCTTGTATTTGGATCACACCCACTCGCAAAGAGTTCTAGCAGCAGGACTTCCCTGGGATTCCAAAGGGCCAAAGCTATACCTTCAACACACACGGTCCCAACCCCACAGCCATGTGCTTTCTGCACATATGGTGAAGAGGTCGGGAATGTGGCTCCAGAAGCCAGACAGCCTGGGTTGGAATCCAGGCGTGGTCCTCCTCTAGTCCAGTGGCCAACAAAGACACTGAAGTTCACCAGGCTCTAGTATCCATGTTTATGACATACAGGGGATGGCAGTACCTACCTTGTAGGGTTTTTTATAAAGGGTGAATGGCTCTTTTCACACCCACCCCCCCCCACACACACACAGAGAGAGAGAGAGAGAGAGAGAGACAGAGAGAGAGAGACAGAGAGAGACAGAGAGAGAAAGAGACAGAGAGAGCACTTACAGCATCACACAGTGCATACTGCATACTGTATGAGTTAGTAATAACTGTCAGCATTATTCTACTGTTCCTGGATTCTATTATAAATACAGAGATACTAGCACTATTAGTTATTATTGAACCATTGGGATTTTTTTTAAAAAAACGCACACAAGAAGGAGTGTTGTCTGTGTGGCTCTCTGAGTCCATCTGCTCACAAGGCTAGCCAACTCAGGGTAGCATCATGACTTAATGGAAATGCTAACAAT
The DNA here is from genome assembly GCF_008632895.1 of Mastomys coucha. NCBI lineage: Eukaryota > Metazoa > Chordata > Mammalia > Rodentia > Muridae > Mastomys > Mastomys coucha. The sequence continues at coordinate 83,677,367 of NW_022196891.1, forward strand.
TGAGCGTTCTTATGAGGCAGGCAGGTCATTTGATCACTCTAAAGACCCTGAGATATATCAATGGCCTTGTGTAAAGAGTGTTTTTTAATACATCATGGCTGTTTTGTTTGTTTATTTGTTTTGGAGGGTGGTTGAAATGGTTACTATGCTGTGTATGTTTCCAATGTGGCACCAGAGGTGAGATCAGTCTTAAGGGGATTGTGTGTTGTAAAATTCCATACAACAGGAGCACAGTATAACTTTTTTTTTTTCAGTAGCATACTTCGCAAGTCTAATTTAACAGACAGTCGAGTTTTCTGGCTGAGCTCTTTTTATTTTATATCCTCTTGGGCAATATGAGAAATAAAAGCTAAGAGTTCTCTCTCTGTCTTTCTCTCTGTCTCTGTCTCTGTCTCTGTCTCTGTCTCTCTCTCTCTCTCATACACACACACACACATACATGAGGTGTGGGTAGAGGAGAGAGTGGCAGTTTTTATTAACTCCACTAGCACTGTTTTCCCCACAGTAGTTAGGTGCCCCTCTTTTCACATCTTAGAAATCCAGATCTCTCCAAGTGAAGGTCCAGCCCATCCACCATCATCCCACCTTACACCCTAAAGCCTCAGATGAACTATGTAGCCATCTGCTTATGTGGGTGATGAGGTGTTCTCCCTCCTAAAATAGCTTAATTACTTTGCTCCACAAACATCAATTCTCCACTTCATCTTTAAGTCTAAATGTTTAATACTTATGCAGCTCAGATTAAAATACTAAATGGATAGAAAGGGTTTATGGTTGTGTTGCTGCTTCGTGAACTCTTGTATCATGGCACCATGTCCGCCTTCCATCAGCTGGACTCTTTGGAAACCAGATTTAATGGGGAAGGAAGGAGGTAGGAGAGAATGAGAGGTAAGAAGACAGCTTTGATTTCCTCCTGTTAAGGTTCTAATGGATTACACTGGATAGGAGCATTCTCACGCTAAGTTCACAGTGGCGCACAGACACACACACATACAGATACACACACAGACAGACAGACAGACACACACACACACACACACACACACCACCTTCTCCACAGAGTGCCCTGAGAATTATCAATGTATCTTTCATACATCAGTCTCAACTGACTCAGAGTCATCCTCTAGGGAGCATCATATGGGAAGGTGTTAAATCAGAGAGCATCCAGAAACTTCAGGAACTTGCTCTTCTGAACAACTCAATTTTCCAAATAGCTTAAGGTCTTCCCATTTAAGAACAAAACCATATAGCTCACACTCTAAGATCAAGAACTGACAAATGGGACGTCAGAAAATTACAAAGTTTCTGTAAGGCAAAAGACACTGATAATAGGACAAAATCGCAACCAACAAATTGGGAAAAGATCTTTACCAATCCTATATCCGATAGAGGGCTGATATCCAATATATACAAAGAACTCAAGAAGTTAGACTCCAGAGAAACAAATAACCCTATTAAAAAAGTGGGGTACAGAGCTAAACAAAGAATTATCAACTGTCAAATACCGAATGGCTGAGAAGCACCTAAAGAATTGTTCAACATCCTTAGTCATCAAGGAAATGCAAATCAAAACAACCCTGAGATTCCACCTCACACCAGTCAGAATGGCTAGGATAAAAAACTCAGGTGACAGCAGATGCTGGTGAGGTTGTGGAGAAAGAGGAACACTCCTTCATTGCTGGTGGTCTGGCAAGCTGGTATAACCACTCTGGAAATCAGTTTGGCGGTTCCTCAGGAAATTGGACATAGTTCTACCGGAGGACCCAGCTATACCACTCCTGGGCATATATCCAGAAGATGCTCCAACATGTAATAAGGACACATGCTCTACTATGTTCATAGTAGCCTTATTTATAGTAGCCAGAACCAGGAAACAACCCAGATGTCCCTTAACAGAGGAATACAGAAATTGTGGTACATCTATACAATGGAGTACTACTCAGCTATTAAAAACAATGAATTTATGAAATTATTGGGGAAATGGATGGACCTGGAGAATATCATCCTAAGTGAGGTAAGCCAATCACAAAAGAACACACATGGTATGCATTCTCTGATAAGTGGATATTAGTCTAGAAGATTGGGATACACAAAGTACAAACCACAAATCACAAGAAACTCAAGAAGAAGGAGACTAAAGTTTGGATACTTTGTTCCTTCTTAAAAGAGGGAACAAAATACCCATGGAAGGAGTTGTAGAGACTAACTATGGAGCAGAGACTAAAGGAAGGACAATTCAGAGACTGCTCCACCTGGGAATCCTTCCCATATTCAGTCATCAAATCTAGACACTATTGTGGATGGCAGGAAATGCTGGATGACAGTAGCCTGATATAGCTGTCTCCTGAGAAGCTCTGACAGTAGCCAACTAATACAGAAGTAGATACTCACAGTCATCCATTGGACTGAGCACAGGGTCCCCAATGAAGGAGCTAGAGAAAGGACCCAAGGAGCTGAAGAGTTTGCAGCCCCTTAGGATGAACAACAATATGAACTAACTAGTACCCTCAAAGCTCCCAGGGACTAAAACTCCAACCAAAAAGTACAAATGGGGGGACTCATGGCTCCAGCAGCATGCATATAGCAGAGGATGGCCAAGTCGGTCATCAATAGGAGGAGAGGACCTTGGCCCTGTGAAGGTTCTATGCCCCAGTGTAGGGGAATGTCAGGGCCAGTAAGCAGCAGGGGGTGGGATGGCAAGTGGGGGGAGGGGGAGGGAACAGGGGATTTTTTTAGTTTTTTTATTTTATTTTATTTTATTTTATTTTATTTTATTTTATTTTATTTTACTTTTATTTTTTGGAGGGGAACCTGGGAAAGGAGATATTGTAAATAAAGAAAACATCTAATAAAAAAAAAAGAACAAAACCATTTATTTTGTTTTGTTTTGTTTTGTTTTTCCCCAACTAGAGTCTCCTAAGGCGAGTACTCCAGGGTGTGCAGGGTTGGTACTCCGTTCTATGTCTCAGCCTTGCTGAGTGAAAAGGGGCCAGCTCTTTCGGTGAGAGTATCAACAAAGCATCACATTACGAAAGCATATGGCAGAAAATCCTAAGAGTAGAAAGCGTGTCACCCCACCAACACGACCAGAGCACAGGTTACCTGGTACAGTTCAATCCGTTGTTCGGCCACTCTGGCTTTGGGGTTCTGCAAGCGGAAGACCCTGAACTCTGCCTTCACCAGATTCGAAGCATTTTTCTCCATGGTTGAGACATCAAAGCGGACGATTCTGAAGTAGGGTCTGTAGAAAGTGGGCGGGATGGCATCTGTAAAAGGTTAACACAACCGTTGAGAACCATTCAGTCCATCATGCTCTCAAGAAAGACCACAGTGTGAGAGGGTCCCAAGGAGCCAGCAGGGAAATGGCTACAGAATTTGGTTTCCAATGGCCAATTTAATACCATTAACAATTTAACCAGGAACAAACTAAAATCAACATGTGTGTTTGGTTCCAGGGGAAGCAGATTAAGAACAGTTAACAAGCCATTTCCAACCACCACGTCTGAATGCAAGCAGTTAACCCAGTCTTCTGAAGGCTGACAGACCAGTGGAAAACCCCAGATGGTGATGAATTGGAACAAGTTCATGACGGTTGATGGCTGGAGAGAGCTGCCGGGCTTGCATACACTTTAATCAGATATGCCAAGAAAATAGCTCCTAAATGGCAAGGCTTCTTTCTCCCCATGTGGTTCTTTCCTTGAAAGTTTGGCACCTAGCTACTCTACTCCTCCTCAGGCTCATGGACTGGGTCGTATTTTTTTTTTTTTTTAACTTTTAAAGCCTGAGTTTTCACACACATGACCAAGTCATGATAAGAAAAATCTGAATAAAACAAGAGCAGACCCACAAACTACCCACACCTGCGCCAGCCTTCAAATTCCTGGGGGAGGGTGACCTCATCTGTAGGTAAAAGGTCATCCTAGTTATGAAAGAGGATGAATAAAGCACCAGTTCCTATACTTTGGAGCCTCTTGGAAGACAGCTTTTGAGATGTTGCACAAGTTCAAGACCACGCGTTGCTTAGGACCTTCTATTATTTTTCTAGCAACTGCCCTTGTTTTTGACTATGGGCATGACATTACCCTAAGACCCAAGCAGGCTCTCCTGTCTCTTTGATTTTACTTCCAACGATTGTTGACCACCAACACTGGGCCGACAGAACCTGGCTTTTAAGTATGTTTCTACAATGATCCACCACTCCCCTGTAAATATACTTTCCCCATTCTAGAATGTTCTAGCTGGTCTAGACACTCTCCTTCTTGTGCTTACATTCACATGATCTCATTACCACACGATCACTCATTCATTCACATGACCTCATTACAACCTGATCATCCACGGTTATGCTTCTCTTTAAATATTTTGATTGTTTCTGTATTGTGTTTATTTTTTTTATTTTGTTTTCCCCTATAAAAATTTTTAAAATCTGGAAAGTAGAGACTATTTGCAAGGAATTTCTTCCTCACCCTCCACCCCCAGGACAGGGTTCTGAATATAGGGGTTTCACCAAAGATCTCTTATTTGCACAGATAATCATCAGAGTGTCTTGAAAGAATCAGATATCTGGCTATTGGTAATACTAACTTATTACTCAAGCCATCTTGCTGATCTTAAGACAGATAATAAATACCGTCATGATTTCCTGGGAAATCCATGCCTTGACAATTTTACTGGAGTTTGAGAAACAAAGCAGATGTCCTCATCTTTAGGAGCTCCGCAGTCTTTCTTATCTCTCCCCATATCCTCAAGACTGCAAATGCAGGCTCATGGACTTCCAAGTCAATCGCCCTATGAATTCAGGCTTTGTAGACTCACAAGCCAGAACTCTGAGAAACAAACAACCAACAAACAGCCCCACACATCTAAAATAAGCAGATGTTGGAGGAAAAGGAAGGATTCACTGAAACGCTGTGCTGGCGCTCAGTGGGACAGACTTGTGTAAAGCCTTCGGGGCAACCGAAGAGTCCTCCTCGGAGCCCCTGAGGATCGAAATCCCACAAGACAGATGCTGAGACAACACTGGCTTTTCTCTGCTTGGAATGTACCCATCCCAGGAGTCAGGATTCCCGGCCCTGCGCTAAGCAGCCCAGCTGAAAACAGGTCGGTGGCCCTGGCACAGCATGCTGGGCAGAGCTCAGGCCAGGCTCTCTGGCTTTCCACACCCTCTTGGCCAGAACCATCCGTCCACAGGAGCCATGGCCACATTCATCTTCCCTTATCCTCTGCGTTAGACAGCAGAAGCTTCGCACATCCTTTGAAAGCAGGTCCTGGAAGAGCGAGACCGGTTTTGTGTGTTTCCTGTCATTAGCCAGAGTAAACATCTCCTCCTTTTCCTCTTTTCCTTTCTGTGGAGCCCCTCCGGAACCATTTTGACTTCCACAAACAGCCATCTTTCACACCCCTCCACCATAATCTCCTCCTTTATCAAGTTTGTAAATAAAGTGCTTCCCAGATTTATTTCTATTCTCCTTTGTGTTTATTAAACTTTGAACAATTTTTTTCCCCTTTCTGGTCTTCTGCCCGTACGCACGCGGTTTCCTTTTTTTACAGCTGCCTCGGACCGTGGGGTCAATTTTGTTTCTACTTCTTCTAAGCAACTCCCCAAATGATCCTGTCCCGGGCTTTTGAGTACTGAAGGGGCATGGGCAAATATTTACAAGAGCAGCTTGAAGGCTAAGTGTGGTCCCCTCTTCTGTGCTCCCTCCACCCCAGGCACACAGTTCTCTCTGCTGGCTCACAGAACCATTTAGACAGCTTATATTTCAACCGACTGATAATATCAATCTGCATTTAGGTTCTAGTTAATGCACGAGGTGGCAGGATGGCTGAGCAGGCCCGACCAATGTCTCTAGTCAGGTTTTGGAGCCAGGTAAAGCAACCAAGCCTCGAGGGGGATGTGACAAGCCAGTAAAAGCTGCTGACCCAAGAGCTGTCCCCTAGTGTCACCTGCTTACTGATCACAGAACCCCTGGCTTGGATGAAGGGCTTGAGCAACTTGCCAAATGTCCTCTTGTTTAGGGGAGATATCGCTGAAAAATTGCTCTAAATGAAATGTATCAGGTTACTACCAGCCAGAACCAGAACATGGCAAGCTTGCTCTGTCAGCTCAGGCAGCCAGAGCAGCAGAGTAGGGGTTTAATGGTTTGTGCAGCCCAGATCCACCCACTTAGGAATGAGCTGTTTCCTCTGCCTCCTCCAAGAACTCACTACCCCTTCTGGGATGGGTTCTCACTATAATCCTTTGTAATTCCAATCCCAGCTTCCATTCTCCTTCTGGCCAGGTGGCCAGGTACTTCCTCCTGACCGGCGCCAGTTTACCCACATGCACAGCCAGGCTGGCTCCTCCCTCTCTGTTTCTGACTCACTTTCTCAACTCAAGCAAACTGATTTTCCTTCAACCCTTTGGCTTTCCCACCAGCCACTGGCTCTGTTACTCCCCCCAAAGCCTTCATTCCCATGTGCCCCGCACTCGGAGAAAACCACGTGCACTGGAGATTCGTGTGTCGTGGATTGAGCGGTCATTTGCCCGTACCCCTGCTCCAGCTACACATTTTTGCTAAATCGAATTTGGGGAATTGGAGAGCTGGGGGTGCAGGGATTTAACTCCTCAATAATTTGCAAAGTATCAGTATACAGAAAGCTAAATGTAGCATTTAATCACATATGACTTCATAAACATAACATACTGACTTGAGTCTGTCCCAAATAAGACAGACTCAAGGCTGTAATTTATTATATAGACTGCATTCTCTCTATAAAAGCACCTCAGGCTCTGCATAGCCCAGAGCTGACTTCTTAGCCTTGTGACCAGAGCAGACGCCAGGGTTCCCATCTCAGGTCCTTACTCGGAGTTGAATGTTTTATGGTATCATTTTGAAATCCTTAATAACATTTTAATTCTTTTTTTTTTAAATGTGAAGTCCTACAGGACAATAGGCTCGAGGCCTGGAACCTCAGCCCTTGTACTGGCCTCTCCTTCCAGAATTCGCTGTTTCTGCCCTTTGCTCTCTGCTGGTCCCAGCCTCACCCAAAGTTCCTGGACCACATGGTGACTACTCCACTTAGAAGAGTTGGGCTCAAGCACACCACTCCAGTCATTTTGTGGTGGCAACTGCGCCATCCCTTGATGGCAGTGTCATGGCACATTCAGGAAAACATTCAGTGGGGACATGCCCCTAGCCCACTTTACTTACCAAGCATAGGCCACTATGGAACTTAGAATATCTTGGGATAGAGCAACAGACTTATGGGGAAGAATATGTCTGCTCGGTAATATCACAAGCAGCTAGGGTCAGGGGGAGGCTAGCAACAGGTAAGCTGAACGTTCTGAGTTAATGGGCAAGACCTTGGGTACCTATGAGGATCTCTCAGTGAAATAACACCTAGCACATCACAAGGGGGCATAGCCAACACAGGCAGAGGCCAGAGGCAGACAGACAGAGAGACAGAAACAGACAGACAGACAGACAGACAGACAGACAGAGACCAAGTAGGGAGAGGCAGAGAGAGAGAGAAACAGAGAGAGACAGAGAAAGAAACTATGAAACAAACCAAAAATTGTACACACTATGACTGACCTTTTTCTTCCTTCCTTCCTTCTTTCCTTCCTTCCTTCCTTCTTTCCTTCCTTCCTTCTTTCCTTTCCCTTCCCCTTCTTTCCTTCCTTCCTTCCTTCCTTCCTTCCTTCCTTCCTTCCTTCTTTCCTTTCCCTTCCCTTCCCCTTCCTTCCTTCCTTCCTTCCTTCCTTCCTTCCTTCCTTCCTTCCTTCCTTCCATCCTTCCTGTGTTCTTCCTTCCTTCTTTGCTGGTGCTTCCTGTACTAGGATGTAATCCAGGGCCTCATGTATGCCATGTAATTGCTCTACAACTGAGCTATGTCCCCAGCTGTTCTAGAATGTTCTACGGCCCCTCTTTTTCTGACTGTTTGAACAAGAAGACCCATGGTTTTCCTTTGAAGAAAGGCCCTGCTACATTCACACAGAACAAGAAGATCTCAGGACAGGAAAGATCTCAGTGGGGATCTCAGTTCTAATACCAAATCAAGTAGACCTTGGCTGAACACAGCAGGAACATGACCCAGCTTTCCGGAGCCTCTCTTCATCTACGTACCCAGGCAAGTCAATATTGAATGGTGCTGTCAGGACCACATGAGAAAGTAGAAGGGAAGTTGGAGCCCTGGATCCTACACAAATCTCTCCTCAGGTCCCTTGCAAAGCTGCCAAGTGGCCACTGGGCCTTTGTGAATGTGCCCGGGAGGGAAGCTCTCTTTGATGCCTGACAGAATTCATTAGAGGCAAAGAGAAGGAACAAAAACAGCTGCATGTCCCAGGGCACCATATAAAGGGCTCTGTGTGCTCTAATTCCTGTCCCCTGTATGGTAGGGATGAGGGGGTAGGGAGTAAGGGGGGATGGGGGGGCAGGGTGAGCAGTAACCAGAGTTTTCAAAGTTCCCACCATCTTTTACTTGTTTAACTGAAAGCCCTGGCCACTCTAAAGACAATTTTCCCACCAAAGTTCTCTACATGGAGCAATGCCACCCCTACCCCCATAATGCTCATATAATGTCTCAAAAAAAAGTGTCAGGTATGGCAGTCCACTCTCATAGTCTTAACATTTTGGAGGCTGAGGTGGGAAGACTGTCATGGTTGGGAAACCAGCCTAGACTAGACATCAACTGTTCTAAGCTGACTAGGGATTTATAGGAAGACAAAACAAAACAAACAACAACAACAACAACAAAGAAGTCAAGCCCAATGGTGGTAGAGTATGCCTTTAATCACAGCACTCAGGAGGCAGAGGCAGGCAGATCTCTAAGTTTGAAGTCAGCCTGGTCTATAGAGAGAGTTCTAGGACAGCCAGGGCTATCCTGTCTGGAAAAAAAAAAAAAAACAGACAAACAAACAAACAAAACAAAGAAACAAAGTTGAAGAAAGGTCTTACATATGTGTTCTGACAAAGAAAGAAGAAACAGAATCTGTAAGAAATGTGCTAGAATGTCCAGAGCTCTGCCCTAAGCCAGGTCAGGGTTAGCACTCTAGGGTTTATTCTTCCATTCAGTTGGTTACACCACAAAATTGACAAGAAAAAGACAGGTGGCCTGTTGAATTCCTGGGTCAAGGGTCTACCAGCATTTGTTGCATTTGCTAAAATACTGGTTCTCAAAGTGTGGTTCTGGGTCCACAGCCTTGTGAACTTGAGATAACATACCCGCTACTGGTGAGGGGCATATTTTGCACCAGCTCTGAGATACCCTCCCTTCCCCCATGATTCAACCTACTGGCACACTGACAGATTCCTGGCCAGTCAAGCCAGTGGTGCTACACAAGATCATTGGAGACCAAGAGAAACTCTTGGTGTCCAACAGCAATAGTCATCTAAACAGACGCTATCAGTGTTCTTAGTCCTTGAGGATTTTCCAAGATGAGCAAGAAAGGTCAGTAGGTCAAATTGAAACATAGATGGCTGTGGGCTTGCAAGGGGTTGGTAATAGTCTGGGGAGGTTTCCTAGGTTCTGCTCCCTGAGGGCATCATAACTTATCTGCACTGTAATCCACCGAGACTCCTTCCCCAAAGCCATAAGAGGCTTCCAAGCCGATGCAGGGCCCTTCTGACAAGAATGGAGCTCAGATTCCTGAGGCTGGGAAAATCAGGCATACACAAGAAGGGAAAGACACCCTTCACCTGGGACCCAAGACACCCTTCACCTGGGACCCAGTGTGTGTTTCCTCTTGGTTGGGAATTGAAAAACTTCTGCACAAGTGAGAAAATTGAAACTTGCCTGCAAAGGCACATCTTAAAAAGATGTTAAAAACAATCTCTTCTTTAGGCTACAATGTTTGTAGCCTCTAGCTTAACTGTCAAACATTCCCCTCCCATTAAACCTAACCATACACCTCATAAAACTAGTTTACAGTTCCATCTGCCAAAGGAAATTCTTTGAGATAAGATAAATACATAAACCAGCTCATATATTTTTAGCTAATTTTTAAACCACATAATCTTTACATTTTGTTGGAAGTTATGACATGACTTAAAGCATGGAATTCTAGATTCGGTCATTGTGGAAACAGCTGAGAGTGAAGCTCCTGAGGGGCCAGCATGCAATACCTTGGCTGTATACAGCTCTTCCCTTAATTCTCCCTCTCTGGAAATATTCGCCCTTAAGTCCGAGGCATGAAGCACCCCTTATCTTGTCTTAATAAACTCGCTTACTGCGATAAATGTTGACTGATCTTCAGATTCTTTTCTGCAGTGCAGGCAAGGATCTGCTCTGTCTGAATGGAGATCCCTAAGTGAGGAGCACAGCCCTAGGAGCACGGCGCTATGCTCTGTCTTCCCACCACCACTGGTGCTCAAAGAATGAGGAGAGCACAGTCTTGGGCAATTCTTGAGTACCTCAGATTTTGAGAACCACTGAAATAAAGGATAGGGAAGAAAAAAAAAAGTCACAAACAAATGCAAAAGCACAGAGGGACCTCTAGGCTTTTGATCAGACATTGCACATATCACATAAGTACAAGTCTCCCGAGATAATATCCAGCAGGCAGAGGAATTCACGTCCTTGTAGACATCCGGTGCAACAAATCTGGTAGCTCTTCACACTGTTCTCATTTCAATGGCCTCCATTGTTTTTGTCCTCCGAATCCTGCTGTTAAAGAATGGGCACTCAACCTGAGGACTTTGCCACTATCCTAGACCTACTGGTTAGATGTCAGGGAATTCTTTGCACCACCATCTTTGAGAACATCCACCATAGACTCTACCTGCCAGACCACATGACTTTGGCCAGTGTTCCATTTCCAGCACCCCAATTCTTGAACTAGTTAGGGGTGAATAAAATGTGCCTAACCCATCCTCCCTTCCCATAAAAAGAAAGGACTGTTTGTACTGCATGCACCGCAGCGAAACCACACTGCTTCCAAGATGAAGAAATGCAGTGTGGGGAAACTGAAATGACTTTTAGCTCTCATCAAGGGGAGGTGGTACTTTCAGCATGGACTCTACACTCTCTGCGTCCCATGAAAAGAGACTCGCCAACATAGGCTGCATGAACGCCACCCGGGCAGAAGTGTCCACGCTGGCATTTGATGGGCTATTACAACAAGAGCACACAGAAGGAAGCTTGGTCCCCTTCAGTAAAGGTCACCTTGAGAAAGTTTGATACCTGGATCTACCTCTTCACTCCCTAATAGATCGCTCCCTGGTTGAGGGAGCTGAGGTTGTACACTGTGACCATCCTCAGTAAGAGGGATGCTGCTAACTCCAGTATTGCCTGCAATCTTTCCGACTTCCACCTACTCCCCTAACCCTATCTATTAGCATCTACATACGGCTCTGCTGGAACCTTCCAACGAGCTGAAGGGACTCTTTGTTTCCTCTTCCACAACGGACTCCAACACCCTGAAGCTTAGCAGTGATTGGTATGGACATGTGACACGCTTAGTGAGTGTAATGGTCCTTCATTCCTGACATCCTCAGTGTGCAGGGAAGTAGTTTGGGGGTGCATTAGGCAGCCCCCCCGAATGGCAACAAGACAGTCAGCGCACCCAACAGCTGGAGGGCAATAAATCAGCTCCTATGTGTGTGCGCATAGGCGCAGCCAGGGAGAAGCCAAGACAATTGTGTTTTGGGGTTTTCTGAAATTTGTCTTGGCACACTGGCCATAGATTCAGTTTCACCACCACATCCCGACACCGCTGACATTCGAGTCACAGCAATTTAACACAAAACGACTGAGAAATAAACAGCACATCGGCCGTGGTTTCTGATTTTCTCTCCGGCCATCCCACCTATTAAATGTTTCAGGGCACCACAGCATCTGCAATTTACAGCGAAGTCTCCGAGAGGGGGGACGGTGTCAGACTTGATGTGCCGCTGGCGGTGCGCAGCCTCATTGTGCCAGCATCAGCCTGTGTGACTTGGCCTTCATCGAGCTGCTATTTGAGACCCTGCATACTGTCAGCAGGGCTGTTTGGGCCCCTTCTTACACAGCGAAAAAAAATTTTTTTTTTAAAGTGAAATAACAGTAAGGTTGACCCGTGATGTTTGGATTTTCTTGAACGGTGACAGACATGGAGTTTCTACTTTCTATCCCAAAGTTTCCATTGCCCCCATAAAACCCCTCCTCTTTGGAGACACCCATTTCTCTTACTGTTCCAGGTTTCTTGGCTACCTCTAGGCTGGCTGGGGAGGTTTGGGGCTTCACAATAAAAGCTCTGGATACTGAAAAGCAGGCCAACTGTGACTGCAAAAGGCTACTTACTGGCTGGCTTGGAAGCAATCATGAGAAGGTACTCATGGGAAGAGGATGGCTGAACGCACGTTTGAAGAGCGAGTCAATGACCTCATGGTCTTCCAGGGACAGGCCACCGTAGCTCTCGGGGATAAGCTACCGTTTGTTTGCTTGCTTGTGTTTAAGATAGGGTCTAGCTATGTAGCCCAGGCTGGCTTTGCACATGTGATCCTTCTGCCTAAGACTCTCAGTGCTTAGACTCCACACACAACTACCATTGCTCAGTTCAGCACTGGCATCAGATGTTTAGAGTTAGCTTTACAGAGTGCAGTTTCTTTATAACACGTACATCTCTCTTTTTCCTTTGTCCACATCTCCCTTCCTTCCTTCCCTCCTTCCCTTCCTCCCTCCCTTTACTCTCCCTCTCCCTTTCTCCTGTCTCTTCTACTCCCTTCTCTTTCTCTCATTTCTTTCTTCCTTTTAAACTCTGCTTTTAGGAGCACTCAAGGGTGACAAGGGCTGGCTATTTCTGCATAGGACCTGAGTTCAATCCCCAGCACCCACGTCGAAGCTCCCAACTTAGTGCAACTCCAGTTATCAGGGACCTGATACCCTCTTCTGGTCTCTCTGGCGTTGCATGCATATGGTACCACACTTGCATGCAGACAAAACACTCATATACATACATACATACATACATACATACGTACATAACAAAGCAGCAGTGCATCTTGTTCTCTGACGTCTAGTCACACCAACACAGCTAAAGAGGCTATGACCCCGCAACATCATAATTCATACAACTACTTCAGAGAACAGCAACTGCTCCAAACAAACCCAAGAGAAAGACACCAACCAACATGTGTTGATTGCTTTAGTAAACTTCACTGGAGCAATTTAGAAGTCATCCTGAACCCCTTAATAAGAGCCATATTTTTTTTTCTTTCTCTTTACAGAAGAAGAACCCAAGGGATTAAGATTTTTCTACAATTCCACCAAGCATTGGCAAGGCATGGGTTAAAAGACACAACCCTTGACATCCTCGCTTTTTGTGGGACATCTCACTTCCTGGGATGCAAACAGCATAGAGAGATAAACCCTGGCATTCTCTCTGCTAGGGCAATGCCCCCTCCTGAAGCTCTGTCGTGATCTCTGTGCACATCACAGGCAGGACAGCTTTTTACCAGCCTGAAAATATTGCTCAAACCTTAAAAACAAGCAAGCAAGTAAGCAAATAAAATCATCCAACTAGGGTGCTGTCCACTCTCTATCACTGTGATAAAACACCACAACCGAAAGCAATCTAAAGAGGAGAGGGTTTATTTCCCCTTATAGCTCCCTCCCAGGTCATAGCTCAACGAGAACGCAAGTCAGCGAGGGAACTCAAAGCAGGAATTGAAGCACACTCTGGAAGACCGCTGCTTTCTGGCTTGTCCTCAGGCTCATGTTCAGCTATCTTTCGTATACCTCCCAGGATCACCTGCCCAGGGATGGCACTGCCCCCATGAGATAGTCCCTTCCACTGAAATCGTTAATCAAGAAAAATGTGCCCTCAGATTTGCCCGCAGGCCAATCCGATGGCATTTTCTCTATTGAGGTTCCCGCTTTCCCCATGATCCTAGTTTGTATCAAGTCACCAAAAAAAACAAAACAAAACAAAACAAAACAAAACAAAAAAAAAAACCAAAAACCTAACCAGTACAGCACTATGGGTTCTTCATATTTTCTGCACGCTTCTTGCTTAGGACTTTTTTTTCTTCCTTTTGAAAGGCAGTCACTTAATTACTTTGAGGCGCGGTGCTGATACACTGCTCTGCCTTGACGTTAATAAGTGGCAGGGTACACACCCTGCTAGAATTGCAAGCTGTTTGCCAACTGAGCCCAGTAGCACGGGCTGTTAGTGGGAGCATCTTAAATCCACGGCTTGGCAGAGGAGGAGCATGAAAAGTCATCGATGATCCTCATGAACCAGTCTGAAGGAAGTGAAGCAAAAGTTGCGCCGCTCACTCTCGGTAGCCCTTCAGGACGGTGTGAGCATGTGCGGAGGGGCTGCCTGCGCCCCTCAGGTGTGAGCATGTGCAGAGGGGCTGCCTGCGCCCCTCAAGCAGGGCGGTGTGAGCATGTGCAGAAGGGCTGCCTGCGCCCCTCAAGCGTGAGCAGGGTCAATGGCATCTGAGCCCCCCTGACTGTTTAGAACTCAGGCTCAGCACAGCAGCCTCTGAGGGCTCCTGATAGACAAACGTTCTCTGTCAAGGGCCAAGCGTGGGGCTTCAGGAGAGGCCCAGGTCTGCTCCCTAAGCAAAGGGCTTCTGAGTCCCCTCCGTCCTGATGAAAAATTCTGAGGCCAGTTCTCATGTCATCTCCTCATCTCATTTCTATGCAAATAATTTCTAATTTCCCTTCGCTGTTCCATATTCACTTTTCCTCTTTCTTTTCGCCCCAATATTAAAATTAGTCCTTTAACCCTAAACATAATCATAGAGGGACAATAGGGAACTGTTACCTGCTCTGAACTTGCACTTTTTTTTTTAACACCTACACCTCATCTTGTGAATATTTTATTCTATTTTTACTTTTGTACCCATACTACTATGCATTTCCCTGGGAACAAACTTATAGCCCTCCCCCTCCCTCCTTTTCTGGAGGCCGTTTCTCACTAAGTAGCCCAGGCTAGACTGGAACTTGCTATGTAGATCAGGCTGGCATAGAAAGCACAGAGAGAGCTCTGCCAGCTTCAAAAGGGCTGGAATTAAAGGTGGGGCACCACAGCTGGCCAAGACGTCCTAAGGCGTCTGTGTGTACAGCGTTTCATCATTTAGCACTATCCCCTGTGTGTTTAATTTGCTGAAGCTGATTTTTGGAGTGGAACTCACTGAGAGGAATTTGAAGGCTGGCACAGCGGACCTGCATTATCAGTTTGTTAAGTGATGTTTCAGAAGACAGGTAACCTAAATTGATAACCTAAATTCACAGATAAGAAACAATGTGTTGAAACGTGTGTTGAAGTGGATACAGACCCCAGTGTACACTAAGCTCCTCCTTCTCCAGGCTCCATGCACTGAATGGCTCAATTCCACATGGAGCAGTCCACTCTGAAACTAGGCTGTCACCTGTCACCATGGTGGCACTTCTGGGTTACCCAGTGGCACGCTTCAAAGTAGGTCATCAGGCCAGCGGTGCCCCTACTAAAAACAGACAGTAGGAAAGTTCTGGAACCCATTTTATTCCAGCATTCCCAACCTGTACTAGCCAGCTCTTCCAAATGCATAGCCTTCAAAGCCTGGGTGCTAGTTTAGAGCTTTCTTTGCGCTAAATGGTAGCTCTCCATCTGGACTGTAAAGATAATGAGGAGTCTGACCTGCTCGGAAGGATCGCTAAGTTCCCCACTATCTCCATTGGCATTTCAGTAGATAACCACTTGGAACTCTACAGAAAACATCAGAGGTTTCCAGGGATGGAGCTTTCTTAGGGCTGGTGGGTACTTGCACAGGGTGTGCACTCGTCCCTCATCCTGTTTGTACTGGCGACAGAGCTATGGGCAATTAAGATATGGGAGCATATAGGAATTACAGGAATCCAGATGAACCGTACAACGCAGGAACTCTGGAGCGCGGCCAGGGTGTGATGCTTATTTTAAGAATCCTGTTCATTTGGGCGCCCAGCAGCTTTCTGTGCTTCAAGGTCGGGTCACCATTTATAAGAGGAAAAAAAAACCAAGTCTTCAGTTAAATCTTCACTGCAGAAGAAGCTCAGAGCCAAACTCTTTCAAATGTTTAACAGTTGAACTAGGTGAGAGCAATCCTACGGGGGCTGAGCTGCAGTGTCATTGTTTTTATGTATAGAGGCCATAGGATGTCCACATTTTAACTCACTGTAATGTTGGGAAAGGACACTGAGTAAAAACAATACCCAGAGAGTTGAAAGGGTTAATCCAACTAGTTAACAGTTTATTTGACAAGTCAGGGGCTGGTGAGATGGTTCAGTGGGTAAGAGCACTGACTGCTCTTCCGAAGGTCCTGAGTTCGGATCCCAGCAACTACCTGGTGGCTCACAACCACCCGTAATGAGATCTGACACCCTCTTCTGGTGCATCTGAAGACAGCTACAGTGAAATAGGGTGGAGCGAGCGGGGCCAGCAGAAGGTCCTGAGTTCAATTCCCAGCAGCCTCACACATGATAGCTCATGGCCATCTGTACAGCTGCAGTGTACTCATACACATAAAATAAAATAAAATAAAATAAAATAAATTTTTAAAAAAAGAGAGAAAAGTCACCAAATTTAGATGGCACTGTGATTTTAAGAATGGAGAGAGGATTCTTAAGAGATGATGAGTCTCCTTTTCGGGTAAGCTTGAGAGTTATCTCTGCCTGTCTTAGGAAGCTTGGAACAAACTTTGTGACTGAGATCCAAACTCAGTGGGCCTCAGACACCTCCGGCAGCCCTGGTCCCACATAGGCTGATGGTAAATGGAAGAGCATACACGACCATTTAATCTTGTCGCCAATTGCTTTCCTGTGTCTTAGCTAGGGTTTCTGATGCTACTGTGAAACACCATGACCAAAATTAGAGTTGGGGAGAAAAGGATTTATTTGGCTCACACTTCCATATTGTTCTTCATTTATTGGAGGAAGTCAGGAAGGGACTCAAACAGGCCAGGCTTCTGGGAGCAGGAGCTGATGCAGAGGCCGCTGAGGGGTGTCTCTTACTGGTCTACTTAACATGGCTTGCTTAGTCAGCTTTCTTATAGAACCCAGGGCCACCAGCCTAGGGATGGCACCACCCAGCATGGGCTGGGCCTCCCCCCATTGATCACTAATTGAGAAAATGCCTTACAGCTGGATCTCGTGGACACATTTCCTGAACGGAGGCTCCTTCCTCTCTGATGATTCTTGGATCAAGTTGACACACAAAGCAAGCCAGATTCTCACATTATTTACCAAATCATCCTTTCAAAAGAGTTTTGCAGAGGACAGAGCATTATTTTACCAGCGTGTTAGGGTGGAAGTGGAGTCCCAGAGCACCAGGGTGAGTGTCCAAGAGCAGAACTTGAGTAAAGTTAACAGGAAACGGGTACAGAGGAGCGAAGTTGTGTTACACCAATGGGAGTTCTGCTTCTTCACATCTATCCTGAAGTCAGTGGGATCTCTCACTGTGTCTGGAGATAGCAGTTATATCACAGAAGATACCCACTTCTCCTATTATGGTGGTCTTATGGTGGTGTACAGACTAAATCACACATCCAGAAGATTTCCTTTTGATCTCTGTAGTGCTCTAAATAAGAACAGCCCCCATAGGCTCATGTACTTGAGTAGTTGGTCACCAGAGAGTGGAACTCTTTGATAGGATTCGAAAGATTAGGAGGTGTGGCCTTGTTGGAGGAAATATGCTACTGGGAGGTGGGCTTTGAGGTTTCAAAATCCCATGCCAGGCCCAGTCTCTCTGTCTCTCTGTCTGTCTGTCTGTCTGTCTCCCCACCCTCCACCTCCACATTGCTAGCTTGCAGATGAGGACAGAGCTCTCACCTGCCACCAGGCTCCCCACCATGATGACAATGTACTAAGCTGAAACTGTAAGCCAGCCCCTGATTAAATGCTTTCTTTCATAAGAGTTACCTTAGTCATAGTCTCTCTTCTCAGTAACAGGACAATGACTAAGACCATTCCGGAGTTGATAATCCAGCTTCCCTTGTGAGATACAAAGCAGCCAGTGGAGCCACACCATCCCCTACGGCGAGCACGCGAACTGTAGCACACTAAGGAGACCAACTCTGAAACCTCCATCATATTCCAGCTCCAAGAGAGAGAGAGCAACGTTTAAACACACAAGCTGTCTTTCAACCAGCCTTGAAAGGATTTCTTCTCTTGGTTGTTACTGTAATAGTTGTGTTCAATGCCAAGTTCAGAAGCGTCTTCCAGTAAGTGCACAGCGGCCTGAGGGTGACAGTACCTGAAGGGATCGTGATGGAGGATGACTTATGTCCAGTGATCAGCGGCCAGCAGCTGCCAGCAAACAATGACCTTCCCTGTGCAGTGCTTTGGGAATGGCCTGGAGGTGGGAATGAGGCAGAAAGGAGGAAGAAGGAAGAGAAGGAGAGAGAGAGAGAGAGAGAGAGAGAGAGAGAAAGAGAGAGAGAGAGAGAGAGAGAAAGGGAGAGAGGAGGAGAGAGGGAGAGGGAGAGGGAGAGAGAGAGAGAGAGAAGGAAGGCAAGAAAGTAAGAGAGAGCATGTGCTGGGGTCCCTCTGATTCATCGGGGATGAAAATGTCTTTGTGATGAAGATGTCTTTTTTTTTTAATTAATTAATTTACCTTCATCAAATCTGCCCCCTTCCTGGTCCCCCCTCACAGAGACCCTCCCTCTAGCCCCCATCTCCTTCTGCTATGAGAGGGTACCCCCATCTCCACTCCCACCCCTACCCCCAGATGTCTTTGGATGGGCTTGCTCTTTTGTTCATGACGGTCCCCAGTCAGCTACAGCAACGGACAAAATAGTACAGGTGCCAAAATGATCATCAGACTCATGAACAAAAATCACTTTTTGGTGCTCAAAGCAATCCGTAATTGTCCTGACATTTGCTGTGCTCACTAGATGTCCTTCTGGATATGGGACAACTGTGACTTCCCATCCATCAAGAGCTCAGTTGGCATGTGGCAGGCAACTGATGCAGGCCAACACAGACTCCCAGTTGGGGCTCAAGAGATGGCTCAGTAGATAAAGTATTCACTATGCAAACACGGGGACTGGAGTTTGTATCCTCAGAAGTCACACAAAAGCCACTGAGTGAACTTGTGACACGGAGGCAAGGAAAGCCTGGGGTAAATTGGCTAGCTAGACTAGCCCAACCAGCGCACTCCAGGTTCTGTAAGAGACCCTGCCCCAGCCAGTAGCGTAGAGAGCAGTGAAGAAGACACCAAACATGTTCTTCTGACTTCCACACACACTTGCACTCATGTGCGCATGCACACATACACACACCTACGCTCACGCATGGACACCACACACATTTATACACATTCAAAAAAACAAATATAAGAAATATGTACTCTTAAGGCTGGGTGGTGGTGGCGCATGCCTTTAATCCCAGCACTTAGGAGGCAGAGGCAGGTGGATTTCTGAGATCAAGGCCAGCCTGGTCTACAG
>NW_022196891.1:83696843-83736266 GCF_008632895.1 Mastomys coucha
AAGAAAAAAGAAGAAAGAAAGAAAGGAAGGAAGGAAGAAAGAAATCTGTACTCTATCTCTGACTCTTTGAAGAAAAAAAAACAACCGTATATGACATTTTATTTTAGGAAGGCAGTTGGGAGCTCTTACAACTAAATGCGCCTTTTCTACAGACCTGCTATAATTATACACAGAGTCTGTTTTGAGATCCATTTCTCTAGGGTGTATGGGGCCTCTGGTTCCAGCAGCCATTCCTTCAAAGGACATCAAAACATTGTTTCAGTATCTACATATCTTCAGTATCTATGCATTCATGTCCATGCAGTCTAAGGGTAGTAGGGGTTGGTCACAGAGAGGGAGAGGCGAGACAGACCCATGAACTTCAATGGCATGTTCAGCATTCTAAATATCTGTCTTGTCGAGATGGAATCCTAAAAGCATTTTATGAATCTAGTATAATAAAGAGGGCAAACACAGAGGTGACAATATGTCTCCAGGCTTCAACCAGAGTATCTCATGAGGGTAAAGGGACATTAAAAAAATCATGCATGAACAGGTCTTGTACAGTGACCCCTGGGCTGTGTAGGAATTTGAATTGTGCCTCTTGGGAGAGACTCTCAGAAATGAGTTTTAAGAAGATGCCGGCTGAGGTCCACTACAGATCTGCCGTGGGCGCCATGATGCCATCACACAGAAATCAGTTCCCTCATCTCTAATAAGATATGGGGCAAGACTCTACCAACTGTGGCTGGCAAAGACCGGGCTATCTTTGATGTTCAAAGTTGGCACTCCTCTGCAGTAGCCAGGCTTGTTTGGAAAGAAGGTCCCTCAGTGGCTCCCACTGGCCAAGACCATTGCTATTCTGTACCTCTGACTCAAGGGGTTCTGCTGTAGCTCATGTGGCAGTGATAAGCCCTTCATCGAAAATCTTCCCAAGTCTCATGGCCAATGGGATGAAAGGTTTCTACATAGGACTGCTGTGTCTTGGGAATTCCTATTTGCTAAAATCGTGTTACTTGAGGAAAACTCCATAGCCTCATTATACCTGTGACCTTGAGATCACCTTAGAAGGCTCTAGCCATAGTTGAATATGACCATGCATGCTGAAAGTGTTGATTTTTTTTCTAAATGCAAAATGATAAATAGAGGCAAAAAATGGAGGCGAGGAATTATTACTGCCCTAAAACTTACTTTCATTGAACAAGGCTAAGCAGTGCACGCATCTTCAGAGGTCATCCCAATGAGAATATGGCAAAACAAAACAAACCCACTTCCATTGTTTTTCTTTTTCTTTTTTGTTTTCTTTATTTATTCAAGACAGGGTTTCTCTGTATATCCCTGGCTGTCCTGGATCTCACTCTGTAGACCAGGCTGGCCTCAAACTCAGAAATCCACCTGCCTCTGCCTCCCAAGTGCTGGGATTAAAGGCCCAGCCCACCCACTTCCATTTTTAATTACCTTCCCTCTCTTAACATCCAACAAACAGATAAAGTCTCAACACACCTAAAATACTCAGACAGACAGTTCTATCATGCTTATCTCTGTACCCTATGGCCCCAAACTACCTTTCCAGATGCAGGAGCATTCTGTTGCCTCCTCTCCACTCCCTTGGCAGCCCTGTACTGGGCTCTCTCCCCTCCTCTAAGCAGACCACATCACTTCCAACCTCCAGACTTTGCCAAGTCCTGCTGGGATGCCAATACGCCGGTCATTCTTCACCTAGAAAGCCTTTACATAAGAGAAATGCTGTCCGTCCACCCTTGAACGCTTGTCTCTTAGAGGGAGTATTTCTAGCTCTTTGAGAGCACATTCAGCTACTCCCTTGTGTTTTGACAGCATTTGTCATACGGAGTACAGAATACTGTTTAGGCGTTCACAGGGGTGGGCGAGGGTAACACTTCCTTCTTATTTATCATTATGAATTTAGCAAGTCCACTTACTTTTGAGAGCAGAGCCATTAGCTATTTGGATCTAACTAAAGCTTTGTAAAAATATTCCCCCAACTCACAGACTTCTGTATACAAGTCCTGTGTCCTCTTAACCACGAATCTTTTTAACATGACCATGTGTCAGAACTAAAACCAAAGGCTCTTCCCTTGGCTTCAGCAGACACCCTCGAGTCAGGGGAAGCAAATGATGATGTATCTTTAAGCCAAAACCTAACTACATTTGCTGTTAAGAACAACCCTAAGACTGACAAGAGTCAATAAATGTGAGCAAATGCTCAACAAGTCTAAGGTCATATGATTAACACTATTCTGGAAGCCAAAGAGGAGAGTTAAGTCTACCTTCAGCTGAAGTCAATTAAGTTTTTCCTATAAAGAACGATAGGAGAGGCTACAAGTCTCAAGGCAGTGGCAGTATGGGAAATCTTGTGGACAGGAGTCATTTATTTCTCTGCCCCAAGCCCCCATCAAAACTCTTGGGGATAGACGCATCTGCTTCACCACATATAACTGTTGGTATCAGGGACCTGTGGCAGATCTGAGCACGACACAGCAGAACAACTCTTAAGATACTACCCGCTCTTATGGGTACAAAAGTCATTGATGTGTGTGGGTGACATGGCTCAGCCTGTGCTAGGCCTGATGACTTGTCTGAGCCTCAGGGCCCACAAGAAATTCAGGTTGTTATTCCATGTGTACACTGTGGCATGTGAACACACACATGCGCGCGCATACACACACACATATGAGAGAGAGAGAGAGAGAGAGAGAGAGAGAGAGCACAAATTAATGAAGTTTTTCTTTTGCTTTTACAAAAGACTAATGACTGATTAGATCCCTCCAGCAAATGAAATTACCATCAGCACTTCTCACAGCTGAACACATGGACAAAACGCTTTCTTGGGAATAATCACCTTGTTTTTAACCTTTGTGTCATCTGGTTTCTCAGTTAAATGCCAGTGTGGGGGTAGAACAGACAGTGGATCAAAGTTTCTCACCTCCACCCTTCTGTTGACTGAAGAACTGGAGTTTACCATGAAGCAAGCCCCTGTTCAACCTCATAAAGCCAAAACAGATAACTGGTTGAAAAAGTGCCTCAAGTCTGCTTGTCTCCAAGCCCACAGCTTCAACTCTTCCCTGCCTCCACTATAAAGACGTGCTCTGTAGTGCTTCAAGGGATAAGAGTGGTAAAAGAAAAAAAGAAAATCCAAGAACAACTCAAGCTTAGCACAAGGAAGAGCCTTCTAACAGAGTACAGAAAGGACCAAAGCCACCCCGAGACCAGGCAGTGTCTCCAGTAGTGAGATTCAAGGGGAGAACGGAATAGCAGGTCACCTGTGACACAGTAGTCTGGGCTAGTCTTAATGGCTCCATCAGTCAAAGCGAAAACGGAGCCAGTTAGCATCTCGGTGTAAGGCGGAGCTTCTGAAAAGCCAATTTAGGTTTGGAAGGAGATGACATGAGATCCACATCGCGGTTCCCTCAGCTGGCCCTCTTTAGCCAAGACTACTGCCGTTTCCCATTCATAACTATCTGCTGAAGCAAGCACAGCGAAGAGACTTTACGCTTGGTTCTGACACGTGGATGCTAAACCCTTCACGGAAGATCTTCCAAGTCTCATAGCCAAGGGATCAAGGGTTTTGACCAAGGGCTGCTGCCTCTTAGGAGGAATTCCCACTGGCCTCTGAAGTCATGCAACACTGAAGAAGACTCGAGCTTGTGCTTGTCAACTGTGGGTCACTTCATAGGGCTCTAGCCAGAACCAAATAAGGCCATTCTCATGAAAGGAAGTAGTCTTGCTAATTCATATTGAACAAGCCATCCTCAGATGAGCATCTGACTATATATGTCCTTATCTAACTCTCTGGTCCCTAAATAACTTTTGAGTTTCATCTTCCAGTCTGCAGATAAGGCAACTGAGACTCAGAGAGAGACCAGAGACAGCCACCACAAAGTATCAGCAAAGGGACCAAAGGAGTAACACCCAGGTCCTGAACTCTCTCTCCTTCCCACTCACCACCACATGCGCCTCAAACTGGGAAGGGATTACTTCAGTGTGTAAAACCCTGCCTCTGTTGCAAGAGAGATAAGATCACTCTGTCATGGTTTCTAGGGATGACAGTGGGAATGCAGGGGAGCACTTCCTGCAAACCTCTCAAGTACCCGCCGTCCATTCTCAAATCCTAGTTTGTGGATCCTCCCCACAGATCATCTTCAAGTTCAAGAGCACCATAGTTCTTTTTTTTTTTTTTTAAGATTTATTTACTATCATAAATAAGTACACTGTAGCTGAGTTCAGACGCAGCAGAAGAGGGCGTCAGATCTCATTATGGGTGGCTGTGAGCCACCATGTGGTTGCTGGGATTTGAACTCAGAACCTTTGGAAGAGCAGTCGGTGCTCTTACCCGCTGAGCCATCTCTCCAGCCCAGCACCCTAGTTCTTAACAGACCAGATGTGAATTTCACCATGCACCCTTCTATGGTCAAAACCTACAGTATGTACGAACTGAACTGCCCAGGAACTTTAAAGTTAGGTGAATTAAATAAGTGTTTAGTTGGTCCCTGGGAGGCTAGTTTCAGTAGCTGAGTCTGAAGGACTCTCCCAGGGTAATCCTGTCTTCATTACTATTTTACAAGTCAGGGAACTAAGGCTCAGGACTAAGGCTTAGGAGAGTAAGGCAGTTCTGCTAGCTTGCACTGAGCCACACTGTGAACTACACAACTCCATTTTAAAAACTGCCAAAGGCCTGGAGCTCACCTTTTTTCTCTGTCCTGCTACAACATCCTCTCAGTCTCTGAAGCAACAGCCTTTGGTGGGATCCCTTTACCTTAAACCTCCTTCCGTTCCTTCATGGGCTTTCCTGGCTCCAAAGTCCTGGCTTACACCGCAGTACCACCCTGCCTGAACTAAACATATCAGAGACCACACAGCTAGTAGGTGGTGGAGCCAGAAAAGCACTGGTTTATAGTACACTGTCAGGCCCTCACTTTAAGATTCAGGTAGAATTTATTACCCAAAACTGTTATAGGTGCTTGCTGTTCTAAAAGGTCGAATTCCCAGCACCCACATCTGGCAGCTCTCAACCACCTGTAACTGCAGCTCAAGGGATCTGACTTCCTCTTCCAGCCTCCATGGCACTGATCTGAAGTACACATAGACATACACACACACACACATACATACACACACACACACACACATACATACACACACACACACACACACACAGACATACACACACACATACACACACAGACACACACACAGACATGTACACATAGACATACACATACACACACACACACACACATACATACATACACACACACACACACAGACATACACACACATACACACACATACACACACACAGACACACACAGACACACACACAGACATACACACACACAGACACACACACACAGACACACACCACAGACACACAGATATACACACACACATATACACACAGACACACACACACAGACATACACACACACATACACACACAGACACACAGACACACACAGACACAGACACACACACATAGACACACACAGACACACACATACACACATAGACACACACACAGACACACACAGACACACACACACAGACATACACACGGACACACACAGACACATATACACATATACATATTCACACATACACACACACTTAAATGTTTTTAAGAGAGAGACTAGACTGCATTTGATGTGCTTGTCTATCTATTACTTTCAAATATCCCATGAACCGCTAACGCTTTTCTACTGTGCTGGTCTCATTGTCTTGAGTCTACTTCAATACACACAGCTACCTGGAATACTTCCTTATGAAAGAAAAGAACCTCCAGTCCTATAAAACAATGAATTATAAAAACAAAGTTCATTAAAAATAAGACACATACCCAATGTTCAAGGCATTCAAAATACTTATGATGCTTAACGCCATTCTCTCCCGCTCCCATCTCACCACCTTCCCCTGGGGCTAGGGATGGATCTCAGGGCTTTGCCCATGCTGGGCAAGAGCTCTATCACTGAGCCACATCCCCCAACCCTTCTTTTTCTTCTTTTTAATGAATCAACATGTTATGGAAGGGGAGTGACTGAATTGCCATATGTCATGTAAATGACCTTTCCATAAGCTTTCTGTCCATCTCATTGCTAGAGAGCTGTTAAACATACCACAGAGATTGCGCAAATGCTATACTCGGAGGTGTGGGAAGGGGTACAAAGGCAGGCGTGAAAAAGCACACCTGTGATGCACAGTGACTCTGAGGGTCAGAATTCGGGGCTTTCCCCCAATACATGTCCAAGCTGCACCTTTCCTGGTGGGGAAACTCAAAGGCGGTGCTTCCTACTTGCAATAGCCTCCATGGAAATTTCTTCAGAAGTCGCTGGCTGATTCTACTGCAACTTCGAACTTCGTAATTCCTGACTCATGTCCTGTGTCCCACATCTTGTGAGTCCCCTACACAACAGCTGGGGTTAAACCTTTTAATTAAAAAGGAAAAAGAAAGAAACAAAAACACCTCCAGCATTCATGATTGTCGAGTGGATACACAGCTCAAACAAGGAGTGCCAATTCTTGGGGATTCCTAACTAGATGTCCAATGCCAAAAGAGGCCACATGCTGTGCCTGTGAGACACGCCCACGCCCACACACAGACATACACACATCACACACAGACACACTCATCACACCACACACTCACATCAAACACACACACACACACACACACACACAGAACTTTTGGAAGGCCAGTCAGCAATCACGCTTGGAGACTTTTGTCCTTGTCTTTGTTAATGTAGACTGCTATTGCACTAGGAGGGGCATTTCGAGAGATTCAAGTTTTACGGCCTTGCCTCTGGGGCCATTAGCAGAGTCGCTTGGAAAACACCTGTTCCAGTGCATGCTGACCAGCTGGGATTTCAAAATCCACCAGAATTGAGCCCATTCATGCAATCACATTGGACTGGGTGATGGACTCCTCAGTGTGTCACAGACGCCTGTTTCATAAAGTTGAGATGAGTAAGTAAAAGAGAAAACGCATGGCCTGTGCCTTACACCACAGTGTTTGCAACTGGACAGAAGAGTAGAGAACGCTGTGGTGCCTGAGGATGACCTGAGCCTTGCTCTAAGAACAGGGACTGATGGCTTTATGAATTTGTCTTCTAAAAACCAGTCTACTCTACCCAAAGGGCAGTGCTTCGTTTCGAGCCAGCCACTTTAACCTCTCTTTTACCCGGACATTTCCAATTGTGGAAAATCATCCTTTGGGTTTGGTCCCCAGATCCCAATGTTCACAGGACACAGTGGCACTTTGAGGCCAGGCAGGGGGAAAACCTGATTGTCCACAGAGAAAAACCCTGACTCCTGCTTTACTAAAGAAGTTCGAGCGGTTGCTTAGAAACAGCCGCCCAGTCGGTGGTGGCCATCCGGGACCTTTGTGAATGCAGCCCTGCTGTGCCCAAATGTGTGTCTTGGAGCACATCTCGTCTATGCTAGGGATGACTGTTCTTCCATGGACACCACTCACCAAAAAGCTTCACTTCACACCTTTCCTTCTAGAATTTTCCACCTCTAGCTAAAAATACTGCTTTTGGGGGCGAGACTCAACCAAAGCAGAACCTTCTGAGGAAAAAGGACTGGTAGCTGCATAAAGGACTCCTGCAAGGGGCCTGGGGGAGTGAGGCCTTTCTGTTTGTGTTTCCAGCCTCTTTGGACGACAGCCTTGGCACTGCAGGGGGTGGAGGGGCTCCTGAGGACCTTGCCTGGCAGGAATTAAGGCTGCATTCTCACAAAAAAACATCAAAGTGAATGTGTGGTTATTTTGTGAGTCAATTAAGGGTGACAATGGCAACTCAACCTGCTGGGTACCTCCTAACCTTAGGTCACCAGGTAAAGGGATGAGAGTTATCTGGGACAAGGCACGCACACTCCTCTGGCACCTAGGGATTTCTTCAATCGGAAACTAATTCTGCCCTGCTCTAGTCTCAATTGCCCCTCTGCATGTGTATATTCCCATGTACGTTGCACCCATGCTTTCGTGCACACGCATGCACATTCACGCACAGGCAGGCACATGTATGGCCCTCATACACATGCACACGCATACACTTATGCACACATACACACACACACATGCACACATATACACACACACATATACAGATAGACAGAGGGACACACCTACTGAAAAGATCTCATTTGGAAGCTCTTACAGACTTAGTGGTCAAGGAAAACTTCTAAAACGCTGCCTCAAATCCCACAATCACTTTAAATAAGAAAAATATTTTGTGTGTGTAGATTGTGTATAAGTGTGCACATCTGTATGTGATAATGTACACACACACATGTCCACATGGACCACAGAGCATGTATATAGGTTGGAGGACAACATGTAGAAGCCGTTGTCTCTTTTCTTTCACCCATGTGGACCTGGGGACGCAGCTCAGGTGGGCAAGCTTGGTAGCATGTGCGTTTACTCACTGAGCCGTCTTGCTTGCCCTCGAACCTACTCTCCTTCAGGGATGTCATAGAGATCCCAGCTGGCCCAGACTTCCAGGGTTTGTCTGCAACCCTGTCGTTGGTACCAAGTGAAGACTTAAAGAGACTTAAGGTTTGGGATTCAGCACACATGGATTCTAGCCGCAGCTCTCCCACATACCAGTGTGGCCTTTAACAAACGACTTAACCTTTTACTTAGTTTCCAGGAATGAAAGACCATAACTTCTGACTCCTGGGATGGTTAAAGAAAAGAAAAGAATGGAAGACAAGACATGGTGGGTTCCTGGGCCTGTTTGGCTCTGCTGGACGTGTTATTAGCTGGCCATATAGCAGCTGTGCCAACATATTAACTAGGGACCTTAGAACAGCACATGGTTAACGGTGGGTCATACATGTGACTCGGCTGTCCTTTCCTCATGAGCAGAGAAAGAGATAGCAGAATCTACCTTAGAGAGGGTGAGGATAAAGTAGAAGCATCAAAGCAAAATAGTCAACGCTGCGCCTGGCAAGTGATGAGCACCCCAGGGTTTCACCGCTGTTATTTCTTCCTAGATGGCGGGGTAGGGGGTGGGGGGTGGTGGGGGTGGGGGGTTGCCGGAGAAGGGGTTGTTTGTGGTAAGCCTTGGTTGACTTTCCCAGGTAACCCTCCATCCAAATACGCCTCTGATTGTGGAGCCCATGCCCAGCACCTAAGCTAGTCAGTCTCCACTCTTCATCTTAGGGGGAAAAATGTGTTAAATATTACACTTGCAAGGTGACAGGCCTGGAATGCTCGGCATCTGAGGCGGAGCTCAGCAGTGTCTTGGCACCGAGACACACACACACACACACACACACACACACACACACTCTGTAGCCTGAGGCCAAACTACGTTTGGCCACTTTGTGCAGTTCAAATAAAGATACTGAAAATCTTCTAGTTTATGAGCATTGCTAATCAGAGGATTTAACATATATATATGTATATATATATATATATATACATATATATATATACACATACATACACACACATATATATATACTTATATATACACACACGCACACACATGCTCTCATTAGAAGCCTTTATATATATATGTATATATACACATATTTATATCATATATACTAAGCATATATGTATATATACATATATACATATAATACATATATATATATACATATATGTATATACACATATTTATATCATATATATACTAAGTATATATGTATATAATATATATATACTAAGTATATATGTATATAATATATATATATAAAGGCTCTTAACAAGAATTTTGCATATCAGCTGTCTCTTTTCAGTTTAATACCCTAGCATATTCAATGTACTCTGATTGGAAATTTTAGGTCAAAATGAATCTATTTCTAGACAGGAATCTCTTTCTTGGAGTAACCAGACCTAGGCAATTTTCTCCCAAGGGTTTATGATCTGATTACATTAATGATATTGGAGCTTTGGGTGACACAATTAGACTTGAGCTTCCCCTTAATGGGAGTGAGAGACAGTGGTATCTTCAGTAGGTGGGTGGGTGTCATGGTTCTGCCACTTAATCATCTGAAAAGGTAGTTTAGCCTCTCTCTGCCTTGGTTTCTTCAAATGAGAAATGGAGAAAATACAAATCTCATGACTGCCAGAATCAAGTGAATCAAAGTCTCCCAAAATGCTGGCCACCGGAAGCTCGCCTAAGTATCGTTGTCACTGCCGAGCCGGTTCTAGGCAAAGGGGAACTGGTTCCTTAAAGAAGAGCTTTAGATGCAATGGGGCGTTTCTTCCTCTTTCATCAAAGAGACTAAAGGTACATGAGTAAAGGTATAAATGACATTGTAGACCAGTTTGTAAGCATTCGTCCTGGTCTTCTCCAACATAGATGTCATAATAGCTAGACTCTAAACACACACACACACACACACAACACACACATATATACACAACACACATACACACAGACAACACACACACATACAACACACATACACACACATGCACACAACACACATACACACACACACACAACACACACACACACACACACACAAATAGAAACAGATGAAGGTCCTTCCACGGCTCCCCTTTCCGCACCTTCCATTTTGCCTCATTTTGCCTCACCCATCCCTCCCCAGGTAGTCAGAACTTGTTCCCTAGCAGGTAAGGAAAACGTAGGGAAACCATATGTGTTTCTAATGAGCTACACAGAGGTGGTGACCAGGGAAGGCCCAAGCTCAGCCCTTGTTTTAATGAAGATGTGGGAAGAGGCCAGAGCAGCTTTTCATTCAGTGAGACCTTCAGGAGGTTGTAGGATGCATCTTTTCCTTCCTGTTATCCCGAGAGTAGACCTTTCCCTGAACCCAGCCTCCCACATAGGTAGTGGGTAGGTCTCAGCTTCCCAGGGGTCCTAGGCAGAGAAGCAGGGGGGCAGAAAAGAGTACGACTTCTATTCTTTACTTGAAGAAGGGTCCGCACCTCCCAGAGTGACATAATATTAGAAGCACTGGGCTGAGTGAATCACGGTGCTGACATGGGGTGGGGGTGGGGAGGGATGTCCTTGTGGTTAACCACATTTTACTGGGGATTTTTATTGATTGCTGTTGTATTGAAAGAGACATGACTCAAAGGTACCATATCCACAGTCTCTCAAAGCACTGGGTTCTGGTGGGATTCGGCGGCTGTGGAGGTCAAAACCCGCAGTGTGGGGTGGGAAGAAGCTTGCCGATGTCATAGTTATCTGCTGCTGAAGAGCCTGCCTCCCCTTCCTTCCTTTCTTTGTGGCTGTGGCTGTGGCTGATTCGGGCTCTCTAAACCCAAGGGATGTTTCTCCTCACAGGTTGGCTTTATCTGCCAGCTCACCTCTCCTGTATGTTCACATTGTGCTGAGCCTATAAATCCATTTTGTATTTTTTTTTTAAACATAGCTGTGTTGTGTGTCATTGTTCCTTTACAAGTCTATCTCAAAAAAAAAAAAAAATGGAATAGCAACTGCTTGAAGGCAGGGCTAATAAAACTGTAACATCATAATGAATAAAAATTCTGCAGTCAGCTAGGCCAGACAGGTTCCTTTCCTCATAGGGGCCCCGGGTGCAATGGCCACAAACAGCAGCCTCCTTGAGAGTGTGTGCAGCCTGCGGCCTAGGTGGACTGCCCTCGGGGACCTTGGAGACAGTTTAAAGGCGGATGTTCACATCTCTGATCTCACTGGCAGGTATGTAAGGTATTCAGGAAGCCCCAGGGCACTGTGACCAGGATTCACACAGGCCAGGTCAGCCTGTCCATCTGCAACAATAAGAAGCAGGCAGCCTAGGCCCTGAGAAAAGCCACGTTCAAGTCCCCCGGCTGCCTCAAGATCCACATCTCAGAGTGAGGCTTCACCCAGTGTAAAGCACATGGGTCTGAAGACACACAGTAGCTAAGAGGAGAACCATCCACCATGGCTGTGGGGTCAAACACATCCACAGTCAAACCACGGTTCCCTTGGATGAGAGGCGGATCTTGTACACCCCTTAGGGCTTCGCGGTGCTCTCGTACACCCCGCCAAATCATATTCAGTAATAAACCCCACATCCTGGAAAGAGCGAGAGCAGCAGCAGGGACAGTCCGAGGATCTAAAATAGACCATCCGAGAAGGGACTCGCCCACTCTCTTGTCTACAGGCCTTGAGATGCCTGGACTTTTGCATCTTCCTGCTTGAGGGCCTGTTTTCCCTGTCGAACAAAGTGGTCTTCCCACAATGCCATGCGTGCCTGGTGACAATGAACTGAATAGATGAGATAAAATGTTCCAGGTGGTGACTTTCAGGGGCAAACAGTGAAGACCTTAGAATGAGATGTTGAAGGGGTAAGATAGTTAATTTGCTATCCACTTAGGGGCTGGGACAGGAGTAGCGGCGGGGAGGAGGTGGCTCTGGGAAGTGAGAGCCATTGTTGGCTAGCATCAGGACCTCAGTTCCCTTCCTAGCACCTGTGTAAAAGAGCTGGGTGTGGTATGGCTGCACAGACCTGTAACCCGGTAACCCCTACAGGGAAGTGGACCTAGGAAGGTGGCCAGCAGCTTCAGCCTTAGTGAAAGATCCTATCTCAAGGGAAGAAGGAAGGGATAGAAGAAAATACCCAAGGTCCTCCTCTGGCCTCTATACACACGCAAAAAGCATATACACACAAATTATACACCAAATGCACACATGCACACATGCGCACACACACACACACACACACACACACACACATGCACATACACACACACACACACACACACACACACACACACAGTTTAAAAACATAGGTTATCTACTTTGAGAAAGCCTTGCTCATTCATAGTCCTTTCAGGGGAGCTCTCTGTTTCCTGCCCATCCAAGGAATACCACTACTCTACCCTATTCAGGGCTTTGACCAGTTTTTCTGAGGAAGCTGGAGTGGAAGTGGTGGAAGCTCACCTCTTCTCTTCTCTACGGACACACCTTTAAGTGGACACAGTCCTATCTCTGAGTAGCTATGACACTTGTGTGGCAGAGTTCAGGAGCTCACTCCTCCTGCCTAACTGAACGTCTAAAACCCCATGCTCAGACGCTCTTCATCCACCTTGCCTGGTAGCTGCTGGGCCTTCTGGGATTTCTGAATTTGGCTGTCTTTAGATACTTTGTATTTCTAAGCAGTGTGTCTGTAACATTCTTCTACTTTCATGGAAACTTGGCCTGCTCTCTGCTTTTCTGTACCTTGAGGTGGCATTGCTCACACCTCTCAGGGTGTATGTCAATGGTGGTGTGGTCCTAAAAACATGAGCTGTCACTCCTACTTTTTCAATAGAATTCTCACAACAGAAAAGCAAGAAAGTTAAGGGTTTCAACAGCGGCCAGAAAAATGAATAAAAGAAGGGAGATTTGGCCAGCCCCTACAAGGGGCAAAGCACTGTGAATTAGATCACTCTCTTCTTTAAAATTCATTAAAAAGTGAAGTTTAAGAAAAAAATTCTCCTTTAAAGAGAAGAAAGTGAGGTTCTGAAAGGGGAACAGGCTTGCTGGATTTTAACCTGGTCTCTCCACGAAGAGCCTGTATTTTCTTGCCACTAGTTCATAATTTAATTGTCACATTCGAGACAACTGTCACTCAGAAGTTGAGTCCCCTTCTCAGCTTATTGATGGCAGCTTGGGGGTCAACCAACGAAACAAAACACTAGCATCTTCCAAGACGAACTAGAAGGACCACCTTCCATTCCACAAAGCAAAAGTGAGGGAGTCCCACTGCAGACACTCATCTGTCTAGACAGATGACTAAACAGGGGTCCCTCCAGGGTTAGACTTGAATTTCCTCCATTCAGCCTGTTGGATATTTAGCAATAAAAAAAAAAAAATTAAAAGGAAAGAAAAAAAAAACCCTCTATTTAAAAGCTGCAGTCTGCTCTAACCCCTCCTCCACCACTGAGAGAGTAGTTTAAAAGTCATTTCAACACAGGCTACATGTGGTAAAAGTCTCAAGCAGAAGTCAGATTGAGACAAAGGAGGCCCTAGAAATACTCTCATGACGTCTGGCTACAGATACAAGAACACGGGCCCCGAGTGTCCCTTTATAGCCCTCGTGACAGCAGCTTGAACTCTCTGAGGGAGTCTCACCCAGGTATTCCTGCAACTAGGGATGAGAAGCCTCCACAGGACAGGCAGCTCCCACTCTTGTCGCTCTGCTCCTTCTGTACCCCAGGGATGCTGAACTTCCCCCAGCTTATAGAAAGAAAAATACTACATAGGTTTTTTTTTTCTTTGAAAACAAGCATGGGGATTTTGACTGTGATTATACACAATCTATGAATGGCTTTTGGTGGGATGGTCATTCCACAATATCAAACAATCACAAGTACAGGAGATCTTTCTATTGTCTAGCATCTTCCTTAATTTCTTTTTTCTTTCTTTCTTTCTTCCTTCCTTTCTTTCTCTTTTTTTTGGGGGGGGGAGTTCTATAGTTCTCACTGTAGAGGTCCTTCACCTCCTTTGTTAGGGCTCCCCCAAGGTAATTTTTTCGAAGCCATCACAAATAGGAGCGTTTCCCCAATTTCTTTCTCAGTGTGTTTATCTTTAGTATGTAGAAAGATTATTGATTTCTTATATGCTAAGTCTGTATCCTGCCTTTTTGTTGAAAGTATTAACTCTGACAAAATGTCTAACTGCCTTCTAAATATTTATGTGTATGCCTATAGACAAATATTACTCTCGTAAACAGAGAAGAGTTTCTGCCCATTGAACAGGAGTGAATACAGAGAGGCCCTTGGCTATACATGGGATGGGGATGCATGATTACTGAGAGCTAAGCCCCACCTAAGATATTTGTACCATGTCCTCTACGGCTCGGGGACAGTTCAGGGAATGGGACAGAAAGAATGTAAGAATGGAGAGACAGGGAGAAGAGTTGGAAAAGTCTACCTCCGGGTTAGACGCTGCCAGGACAATCACGCTCACCACAGCTGTATGCCCACACAAAACCGGGCCTATCATCAACAGCTGGGCATGGAAAGGGGAGGAGGGAAGGCCCTACCTGCCACTGTTGAGCCATCTGCTGACAGAGTCAGGGGGAGGGGGGATCATTGCCTTCGGCTTTGTACACACTGGTGACACTATTGGGCCTTGGTTAAACTAAGTAGGTTATAAAACACAGTGAAAAATCATGAACCTGGGAGGTGAGGGAGAGTACAGGGCAGAGAATAATTAGACTACGTCATATACGTGTATAAAATGGCAGATAAGGAAATTAATCAAAGAAAGAAAAATACAACATGGAGGGGGAAGTCAGCATGCCTTTGTCAACACAGAGAGGTGTAAACGCAGGCTGGTGGCAGTCAGTTTTGTTTTGTTTTGTTTATTTTCTTCTTTTCTTTTTCCCTTTTTTTTCTTTTTTTCTTTTTTTTTTTTTGAGACAGGGTTTCTCTGTATAGCCCTGGCTGTCCTGGAACTCACTCTGTAGACCAGGCTGGCCTGGAACTCAGAAATCCACCTGCCTCTGCCTCCCAAGTGCTGGGATTAAAGGCGTGCACCACCACCTCTGGCTGCTTTGTTTATTTTAAAGCCTATTAATTAATACTGCTATACTTAGGGGAAACAGTGGGCCTCCTGATAGGCAATTAGGAACTGGCCAGTCTGCCTCTCAGAGAAATGTAACTAAATGTAACTAAAGGCCGCCCTCCCTCTCTCTTTCTCAGAAACCCTCAGCATGATGCACACACAGTGCCTTTTCTATTATGGCGCATAGTTGCAGAACTCTGTCCCGGTCTCATTTAACAAATATTTATTGGGCTCCTGAATCTGCCGCATTCCTTCCCATGTGTGGGGATTGACAGGCTTGGCAGGAAACTGCTATGGAAATTTTTGAGTCCTACTGGTTGATCGGCTCTGGTAGGATCCTAATCTTTCAGCAGGTATTAGAGAATCAATGCACTCTTTAAGTGAGTTGGGAGTGCTGAAATTTACCAGGCTGAAAACAAAACAAGGAGGAAACAAAATAAAAAAACCAAACAAACAAAAAGCCATGACCGTTGTCTGCACAAAGGACTGTGTATGGCACACCATAATTATTGACCAGCCTAGGGAGAATGATAACACAGTTGGCATGCATCTCATGTTTTTGCTCTTCAAAGAAAGCGCGTGGAGCCCCTGCTTCCCCCTGATGTCAGTGTGTTGGACCCATGGGTGTCACAAGCTTCTAAGAGAGATAGATTGTATCTAAGAAACTAAAAAGAGAGAACACATCTTTCTCTTTGCTGGAAAAGAACAGCTTCCTTGTACATGAGACACACATGGCTCCCAGCCCTTGGAGTCTGTCTCTCTGTCATCTCACTCCCATAAATAAAATCTCACTTAAATT
This sequence comes from Mastomys coucha, assembly GCF_008632895.1. NCBI lineage: Eukaryota > Metazoa > Chordata > Mammalia > Rodentia > Muridae > Mastomys > Mastomys coucha. Next base: position 83,713,116 of record NW_022196891.1, read on the forward strand.
TGAAGTTTATCCCTTAAGGGAGAGCTGCCTCTTGACTCACACAGCCTCAGTTCATGCTCTGGCTCTGCCATGTATCTTCTGGGTGACTATGGGAAAATGACACACGATATCTGTAAGCCACTACTACTTCCTGCCCTATAAGACTGAATAATCTCGGTTACATACCGGGCCAAAGCAGTCCTTAGCCTAGGTCCCGACTAATTAGCTACTATTAGAAACATCATTCCTAGTTTGTTGTGTGTATAGGTGCATACCTGGGTGTGTATCTTCATGGGTGCACATGTATGTATGAGCAGGTAGAACACAGAAGACAACCTGGGCGTCATTCCTAGCTTGCTGTCCATGTTTTTATTTGACACAAGTAAGTTCTCTCACTGGCCAGGAACTTACCAAGTAGGCTTAGTTGGCTACAGTGAGTGTAGGGATTGCTTCTCTTCCTCCAGCCCCAGCAAGCTCAAGCACTACCCCCACCCCTCCCCTGTCTCCAGAGTTAGGATTACAAGCACATTGCACAGACCTGGCTTTTTTTTTTTTTTTTTTTGGTTTTCGAGACAGGGTTTCTCTGTGTAGCCCTGGCTGTCCTGGAACTCACTCTGTAGACCAGGTTGGCCTCGAACTCAGAAATCCACCTGACTCTGCCTCCCAAGTGCTGGGATTAAAGGTGTGCGCCATCTCTGCCTGGCTCAGACCTGGCTTTATTATGTGGGTTCTGGAGATCAAACCGGAACCCTCATGCAAGCCCTTTACAGCCTGTGTGCTCTCTCCTGCCCTTATAATATTAGTAACGCAAGAATCCATTCTCTCCGTTCATCAACACTCCCACCCTACATCCCTCAAAATATAACGTAAATAGCTAGGCAGAACCAATAGGATTTATTTGAAGCAATAGGTATTCTCCACAAACAGGTTTCCGGACCACCTGGACAGCCTTTTGAAAGCTAAAGATTCTAAGTCCCTCCACGGATGACCTGGTCGGAGCGTCCCGAGCTGGTCTGTCCGTAGCCCAGGTGATGTAGGCTTCCCAGTTGATTTGGAGGTGCAGTCGGGGCTCAAACTCTGAACTAGCGCTACCACGCCAGGGCATGAGGGCTTTAACCTGGGGAGCTCAGACAGTCAGCACACCTGTAGGTAGTCATGTTAGTGACTCCCTCTGCTCAGTGTCTGGACAACAAACGCCTGTGCCTCCTAACAATGCTACTTACTACAGCTGATGACCCTTGAAGTCGCCATGGTCTCAGAGCCACAGGGGGCCACCTCCATGCCCCTCCCCACAAGGACAGTGGATGGAGTCAGTAGCAGTCAGTGTTGGGAGAACAATCGACAAGGACCAGAAAGACCCCTGCTGCTGCTGTGAGCACACACAGGGAGTCAGCTCCACTCTGGAGCAAAGACACAATCCAACTGAATATTAGAAAAATATGCTCTGACCATTTAGATTTCAGAAGGATCCAAAACCAATTTAGACTCCAGTCGGTGGACAAAGTTCACATTCAGCAAAACGACTCCAGCCGTTGCATCATACAACACAACAGGGCGATTCAGAAATACAGATGTCCAGCCATGTGCAAAACAATGCTTTCATTTTTTTTTTTTCTTCTCCTTCCCACCACTGACCCCGGGAGCAGGCTGGAAAAGCTTAGCATCTGTTGCTGCTAAGAATAGGCTGTGCGATGATTATTTACGAACTTGTAAGACATACGCTGCCTTGCTCACTCAGGGGTCCTCACAGCAGAGAGCTGTCATGCAATGGGGTGGGGGGGGGGGTCACACAGCAGCGGCCCTTTCAAGCCAGAGCTACTTACTTTCCAGTTTGCTCTCTGGGTACAGCAGGTGAGAGCCTGACTCTAAAATCTGTACCCGAAGTGTCACTGTCAGGAGACCAAAGTTCTAGAGAATAACATGATATGGGAAGCTTAAGACAGCATGGAGTCCGTGTAAGATATACAAGGAGCACATGTGGTTCTATCTCACGGACTTCGAAAGACTCAGAGCCTCAAAGATGATTAGCCAGCATCCTTGCTGTGGACAACCTCGACTACAGACACCTCTGGGCATGTCAGAACTAGGACAATTTAGGACCCTAAGGCGAAGGAAGTCATTGCTTTGGAGGTAAACCTATTTCAGCATTTTTCTGACAAACACAAATTACGTACACTTTATCAAGACATGCTTCAGCAACCTGGTACTTCCAACTATGCCTCTGATACCAGAAACACTTGTCTCAGTTGAGGGAACAAGCCACTATGGAAACAAAGGCAGGTGACGTGTACAGCTCTCTATCTTCGCAACTGTCAAGTCACTCACTTTTCAAAGCTATACAGACCACATTCATATCCGCCAGACAGAAAGTTTTCAACACTGGTGAAACCACCTCTTTTTCCCAACTCCTCTACCTACCCTGTGGTAGACAGCGTCACAGTGTCATTTGTTTAAAATGTTGACCACCCTCTTCTGTAAAACAATCCTCATGTTCCTCATCCTCTCCTTGGGCCCTTTTCTGACGCTACCAAAATCAGCCTTAGCCATGTAACTTGTGGAATAATGGGTAGGGACTGTCACCATGCCTAAGATAGGGTCCCTGAATGGAGATCTCCCAGAGCATCATATAGGTGACTCAGAAAACATACTATAACAATATGAATAATAGCTACATTTTTACTGTTGGCCACCGGAATTGACAGCAGAGCTTCTGAGGTTGACCTTGAGCTTATAGAGTGATAGTCTACTTCACAGAATCCAAACTACCATAGCACAGCATTGTGTGCATGTCTACAATCAATAGGCTAAATGCATCTTCTCAATGAGCCAACTTCGAAAAACAAGCCCTTTGTATAGCTCTCTAATTCTATTCTCCAGCCTCAGTCTTTCAAGACTCACAAGAGGAGCGCTCTTGTAGACACACTTCAGTTTTTTTCAAAGGCCCTGGGCAGCCTTCCTGCAGGCTGCTGCCGGACTCATCTCACAAGTTCACGGGGAAGGGTAAATCTGCTTCCAGAAAACATAAAACACTTCCTGTTGCGGCCAGGTGGCCAAACTACAAAGTACAATCCCAAAGGTCATCTTGCAGGTTTCAAATCCCATCCCCCTCTAGAAGCTGTCCTTTATCTCCCTAAGCCATTGGGTTTTTTTTTTTATTGGATATTTTCTTTATTTACATTTCAAATGTCATCCCCTTTCCCGATTTCCCCTTCCTCCAAGAAACATCCTATCATATCCTGCTTCTATGAGGGTGTTCCTCCACCCACCTACCCACTCCCACCTCCCCGCCTTCGATTCCCCTACACTGGGACATCTATCAAGCCTTTCTAGGAACAAGGACCTCTCCTTCCATTGGTGCATGACAAGGCCATCCTCTGCTACATATGCAGCTGGAGCCATGTGTGCTCCTTTGTTGATGGCTTAGTCCCTGGGAGCTCTTGGGCAAGAGGGGTCTGGTTGGTTGACACTGTTGTTCTTCCCGTGGGGTTGCAAACCCCTTCAACTCCTCAGTCCCTTCTCTAACTCCTCTATTAGGGACCCTGAGCTCAGTCCAGAGGTTGGCTGTCCCTAAGCCATGGTTAAGCAACACTTTTGGCCTCCGGGATGCCTTGCTTGACATCCATCACCTAGTGCTAGCTTTTGTCTGGCTGTTTGTTTTGGACTGCCTAAGTTCCTTACTCAGTTGTAGATTCTCTGAAAGCGGGGTCTGTACTAGTTAACCCTGCCAACTTGATACAGCCTAGAGTCATCTGAGAAGAGAAGCTCAGGGGAAGGAAAGTCTACAAGCCATTGCTTTGACTGGTGATTGGTGGAGGAGGGCCCAGACCACTGCGGGTGGCACTATCTGTAGGTCACCCTGGATTGTACAGGAAGACTAGCTGAACAGGAGCTGAGGAAGCGGACTTCCTTCGCCATTTCTGCTTCGGCCTCCTGCCTTGGGCTCTTGCCCTGTCTACCCTCAAGGGTGGACCGTTACCTGAAAGCCAGATAAACTCCTTCTTCCCTCAAGTTGCTTTTGGCCATGATGTTGTTACAGCAATAGAGAAGAAACTAGAATAGAGTCTATGCTATACTCCTACACTGGCCATCTGTAGACGCGATTGATCTTTCTTGTTCAGATAGAGGAATGAAAATCAACCTCCGAGCTTGAATTAGACAGCCAGATTTCTGGCCCAACAGAAATCTTTTTGGGGTGATTTTTCACGCTCCCTGCTTTAAGAACTGACTTTAATATTTAAACAAAGGCATTCTCATTTTTAATTTCTTCTATTGGACTAAGCTGGGCAGACCCAAAGATTTGATAGACTGGCTTTCTGCTTTGCAATGAAAGGTTGACTGTCATTCTTGGAGGCTAAGGCATGGCCACCTGTGAGTGATCTGTGTCCCTAGCCACTGAGTCAAAGCATATTAACTGAACATTACAACAAGCCTACACTCCTCCAAAAGCCACCGTTTCGAGTTTGTCAGTCCAGGATGGGAGACCTTGGGAGATATTTTCATGTACAGAAGGATGCCAGGATGGTTTCTGGTCAGAAGAGAAGGGAGTGAGTTTCTGATTACTCAAAATTGCTAATTAGAAGCAATCAGGGACAGCGAGGTGGCTCAATAGGTAAACGTCCTCACAACCAAGCCGGACAACCTGAGTTCAGTACCTGCTTCCACACAACAGAAGAGAGAGAACTGACTTCTACACTGGCCACATGCACACTTGTGGCACCTGCCCACCCCTCCCGCAACCCTACACTAACAGCAATAGCTTCCCCGAGCACATGCACAGATGTTCATGGCGCAGGAGCCTGTGCACACGATGTCATTATGGTACAGATTTACGTGGGAATGTCCTTGGAAATTCTCACTCCCGTGCCTTACAAAGATCTTGCTGGACTTCCATCTTCTGTCTGGGCTACTCTGTGCTCCATGCTCAGCTCAGCAGGCACAGTTAAACCTTTAGTAAAACCACCCTGGCCTCCAAGGACAGGCCGCAGATCTCCACTGGCCAACAGGATCCCACATGAGCCTTCCTTCATTGGCTTCTCCTAGATACTGATGATAACCCCAGGCTACGCCAGGTCCATCTGGTGGCTTCTTTTGCAGCTATGGCTTCTCTCCCAGACACTCTGCTCTCCTTCCAGGCCCCGCTTGAACATTACCTTCTTAAATAGCTCTCCCACACCCTGCCTGGGTGTGGAACTCTTACTCATCCCTCCATGCCCTTGCTCTCTTCTTGCCCACAGAGCGCTCGCACATTTATCAGACTGCACCTTTCTCCTTTACTCTATGCTACCGATTGACTTCTATCAGCAGGGTAAAGATCTCTAAAGGCAAGGGTTCGCTTCTGTGGTATCCACTTAGTGGCAACATCATGGCTACATTGGTGCCCAAAATAAAGCAGACCCCCCAATAAAGGCTGTGAAATAAGTTAGTGCCTCGTAAGGAAATCTCCTCTTTACTTTTTGTTTTACTATGACAGCTGTAAGCATTAGATGCTTGTTTTAGAACTCTCTCAATGACTGTAGTTTTTTCTATATTGTTATTTACTTATTATAAGTAAGTACACTGTAGCTGTCTTCAGACACCCCAGAAGAGGGCAATCAGAGCTCATTACGGATGGTTGTGAGCCACCATGTGGTTGCTGGGATTTGAACCCAGGACCTTCCGAAGAGTAGTCGGTGCGGTGCTCTTAACCACTGAGCCATCTCTCCAGCCCCTCCATGACTGTAGTTAATGTAGAGATATTTCCATTAAAAGATTGTGGAGCAAAATTAGCCCTCTCCACGATTCTCATGCCGCAGCAGTGAGGTAGGTCATGAGAGGAGAACTGGGCAGTTCTCTGAATAGCGTGGTAACTGAAAATGAAGTAAAAGCTGTGCTGAAATATTCCTACTGTAGGATAAGACTCAGAATCCTGGGTGGTTCAAGAATCACATCAGAATTCTGGGAGGCACGGTATTGCACAAGTCAGTGATTAATTCCCATCAGCTCTAACACCTTTGAGAAAAATATCACTTGGAAAGAGAAAGTGCAGTTACCGGAAGCAGCTTAGGTCGGATCAGACAGTGGAGTTTGCATTCTGTTGTTGGCCAGATCCTAACCTCCATGGAATGTGTCAGAATGAGAATTCAGGCCACAGTGAGGAGCCAGTGTTTTGACCAAACACCACCCTGGAGAATTATACATTAGCTTATGTCTATACCTGTCTTATATGCATTAAACATACTTTGGGGGCTGAAGAGATGGCTCAGTGGTTAAGGGTACTTGCTGCCCATACAGAGGAGCCAGGTTTGGTTCCCACTACCTACAGAGCAGCTCATAACTCCAGCTGCAAGATTAAAGACCCTCTTCTGGGCTTCCCGGGCACTGCATGTATATGCATGCAAGCAAAAGAAAAAGAAAAAGAAAATAGAAAACCTTATACAGAAAAAATAAAAAAAATAATCTCCTTCAGACCCCACAGTTGCCTGGTTAAAGGCACTTGAATGACAGGGATCTCTCCCCTGTCTGAATCCAAGAGGCCTCTGCTACCCCGCCATGTGCCTGAATCATTTCTCTGTACACTCAAAGCCTTTCCCTGTGGTGAATCCTGAGCAGGGGCTTTGCAGGACACTTTAGTCACAGCTCAACCTCAGTGTTTGCAGCTACGCTGAAAAACGGGAGGCAAACAGGGAGGGCTCTGGCTGGGCTGTGGGTCCAGGGGCCTCCCTTGCAGTACCAGCTGATCAAACAGAGGTCCTGCTGCATCTGAAGCCTGCCACGTGGGCCTCTGTGGGTAAACAGACCAGCGTCATCAGAGGGGCCACACAGCTGCCAACCTCAGTGATGTCAGGAGCACCTGCAGACTGTTTGCAAGCTCCCAGCAGCCCCCACTCAGTGCTTCTGACTCCACTGGTCTGGGACAAGCCCAGGGAAGCTGCCTTGGGGTATACAAACATGGGCTATGTTTTGGATGGCACCTTTAAGTCTTTTTTTTTTTTTTTTAAGATTTATTTATTTTATGTGTATGAATGTTTTGCCTACATGGACGTCTGAGCGTCGTGTCTATGTTTGGGATCATGGATGCCAGAAGAGGCTATCAGATCATCTGAAGTTGAATTATTGATAGCCATGAGCCACTACGGGGTTACCACGAACCAAAGCCGGGGCCTATGAGAGAGCAGCCAGGGCTCTGACTTCAGCCATCTCACCAGCTCTCATTGTTAAATCTTAATGGAGCCACAGAAATCCTTACATGGTGGGCGACTGTTCATCTGGGTATCCACAGAGAGCTCTGTTTCCCTAGTGTCCTGGATGATAGACATGGACCCCCGGCACCCAGCCACCTCTAGGACTGGGCACATCCAACCTTTTGACATTTGCAAAAGCGTGTTGCCATCTACAAATTTCGTCTCTGGGAACCACGCAAATGCTTTTTTTAAAATTTGCAAAAATCAAAACAAAACAAAACTCATATAAAGTTTTAAGTAAGTTTGTGTTGAGCTCCATCTGTAGCCATCCTGGGCTAGGTGGATCCCCGGGGGACGATGGGGAAGTGTTCTGCAAGATCACAGTCAGTGACAAGCGTGGGAAGGGAGACTGGCTGCTTCTTCTTCCAGGGCATTGTATTTGAAGCTGACAGATCAGCCCCATCACCAGTGCCAGACACCTAGATGTCACCAGCACTCAGGTTACAGGATAAAGAAAGGCAGAGATATCCCACCCTACTGCTGCTGGCTGCTCCCAGTGTCTCCTTGGAATGGGGAGACAGTTCAAACAAAGTGACAGGATGACTGTTGAGTTGATGAACACGGGCCAACTTCACTTAATATGTGTGTTCAAATCAAAGCACAGAGAGAAATCCATCTAGATCCTGGCTTGCCCAGCAGACTCTCACTGCAGTTTTACTCAGTTGCTATTTCTAAGAGCATGCATACACACACACACACACACACACACAGAGAGAGAGAGAGAGAGAGAGAGAGAGAGAGAAGCTCATACGAGGTCCTCATGACAGGGTCTCTTCCTTACTGGCCTGGAGCTCACCAATTGGGTTAGTTGGGCTGGCCAGTGAGGCCCAGGGATGCTCCTGTCTTCAACTCCCTGGATTACATGTGTGTGCCATCATACCTGGCAGTTTTACATGTGTTCTGGGACTGAACCTAGGTCCTCCTAAGTACAAGGCAAATACTTTACTGACTGAGCCACCCCTGTAAAGGGGTCTTAGCTGAAAGACCTGAAAGAGATTTGCCACGTGGGGTAGAAAAGCCACCTAGTATACAGGAAGCTCTGAAAGCCTACTCCCTGTATCTCTTGCTTCACCTTCAGAGATATTCAAGACAGGGGCAGCATCCCGGAGGATGCTGGAGTTTCGCATGTCTTATGCATTTAATGAAGAGGGAAGCTCCGGGTAATTACTAACTGAAAATACCTCCAACCAAATGTGAGAATGTAAAACAAAAAACTTGTCCAGGAACTGGGAAAGGGCTCAGACTGTTTGCTAGCTAGGACTCAGCCTGTTTGCTGGGCAGGAGAGTGGGAGGAAACTTCCACCGAGGTACTAGGTAAAAGACTTACACAATGAATGGGCTTGGGTTCCCGGAGAGAGCATAAGCATAAAGTGAGTTTGGAGCTTGTGGTTAGGGTGTAGAAGAGCCAGGTCACCCCCAAATTCCAGCGTCAGCCTCACTACCAGCCAGTTCTAGGAGAAGGACAAGAAACTCACTTCTCCACACTACAATTTCCAGAAGAAGAAGACAAAGAAGAGGAGGAGAGGAAGAAGAGGGGAAGGAAGAGGAAGGAGAAGAAAAGAAGAGGAAGCGGAAGGGAGGAGGAAGAGAAGGAGGAAGGAAGAAGAGGAGGAAGAGGAGGAGGAAAGAAGAAGAGGAAGAGGAGGAAGAGAAGAAAAGAAGAAGAGGGAGAAGAGGAAGGGAGGAGGAAGGAAGAAGAGGAAGATGAGGAAGAAGAAGAGGAAGAGGAAGAGGAGAAGAGGAGGAGGAGGAAGAGGAAGAGAAGGAGGAAGAGGAAGAGGAGGAGGAAGAGGAGAAAAGGAAACTGTCCCTGACCTTCTGATATTAACTCAGGTCTGAGGATGGATGTGTGACCTAGGCAATGGAGCTGTACAGAGAATTTGACCAAAGTTTGTCTTTACTCATTTGCTTCCATCCCCTCCCCCGCCCCACGACTCCCCAAACACCAGTCAGTGAATGGCAAGAAACAGCACGATTAACTCTTTGGTTTAGAGAATGGAATAAAATAAAAACAAATAACTGAGAAACCAGGTATAATCTGTCTCCCACAAGAGGTACCTCAGTGCAGATTGAACTAAACTAGCCACTGTGAGCCCTTCTATCAAAATAAAACCATCAACATATACTCTTAACAGAACAGGAGCCATTTTTTTTTTGGTACTAGAAAGCCTCAGCTGCAGCCACTGTATGTAACAGTAGTTCCTAAGGAGCAAGGCCAGGCATGGAGAGTTGCAAAATAGGTTCTTAAAGGAGCAGGCATCGGTCAGGGCAGGATAATCATCGCCCCTGTGCCTATGTGGATCCTCCACATACAACTCACGAGTCCTAACTTGGTCTTTTGCTTTTCTACCTGGGCATGGCTCAGAAATGACTCAGCCACTGAATTCCATGAGTGATGGCTTACTGAAATCTGATTTTCTGTAGACTCGTTGTCCAGAACACAGTATGCTTTCAATCAGTGCTAATGGGACCAATTGATGGTCCAAAGAGAAAGGAGTAGAGATCTGTGGTTCTGGTGACCCACATTCTAACATGTGGCTTGTAGCTGGTCTCCAGGCTCAGCTAGCTGAGGGCCCAATCTAGGACAATCCCTTTTTCTCATGCAACTCAGACATGTCAACAATGAAGGTCAGAGATGATGATGGCATTAACACAACTCTCCCAGAAGCCTCCCTCTATCACTCTGAAGGGCAGGGGCGTGGGGGTGGACCTTCTTTCACGATTCAGTACAAGAAGCATTTAATTGAACAGGTACAGTGTGTCAAAAATAGGAATGCAGATACAAACTCTGTAAAAGGGATCCCCTCTCCATTAACATTCAGGCCTTACTCCAGGGTCCTCCAGAAAATGGCCTCTGTGTGGATCAAAGGATCAATATTTTAAATCCCTGTGATCCCCGGCACACATAACTCACACCCCAGTCGTCATTCTTGCACATGGGGCAGCACGTCACTTCCAAGCTAGTCATCCATTCTTTTCATGACACTGACTAGAAAATCCCAGGCACTTTTGTGACTGCACCCCTACAAGCTGTTTCTCGAAACCCTGTCTCCCCTCTGACCAATTAATTCCCCACTGGAGACACATATAAAGGACTTGGTATCACCATGTCAAAGGAGGGATAAAATATACTCACCAAGGTACCCACAGAGCACCTGGGACTGTCTGGAGCAAAAGCTGCCCATTGAGCCAGAGGGTGTTGTAACAACTGGGCAGACAGCTAGGAGTTTTAAAAAGCAGTCATTAGCTAGTTTACTGAAGACATGCCCAGCCCAGAACTACACTAAGATTCCATGTAGAAAAGGGAACTGTTGGCTAGTCTTAACCATCCCCCCACCCCATCCCCCCAAACGGCAGGCGTCTGGTAACCAGGGAGGACACTCAACAGTCTGTCCGACTCTCAGCTCCCACCCTCGGTTTCTGGTCCCTGATCTCATGTCATGCCTTACCCGGCAGCCCACACTGCTCAACGCAATTGTCCCCTTAAGGTGCTCGAGTCGTGAGACAACAGTTTACAATTTGTCTACTGAGCTGGGGGAAGCTAATAGCTTGCATTAGACTAAAGAGGACTAGAAAAGGCCTGTACCTGCTTGGACAAAAGACGGCCTATCATTAAGAACAAAGCTTGCGCTTCTGTTTGGCTGGCCTAGATTTCACAGTTCTTAAAAAAACACCTGTCCTTATTTTATTTCCCCCCACATAGGAAAACCCTTTCACCTATGGGTCAGAAATCCAAGGGCCTGCTGGTTTGGAGCTGTGGACCTATGGTCTCAAATGCTGGCACATGTTGAAAGGGAGAGAGCTCAGCTGTCCTGACAGCTGAGGCCCTTACCCCTAACAGAGCAGCAGTCAGACTTAACTGCTGCCGCCTATTCTCAGAGACAAAACACACCAGAACAAAACAAAACAGAACAAATAAAACCAAAAAAGCCCTGGCCCCTGTATGCATGTCTACCGAAGGGTAGAGAAAGCACCAAGCTTCCCTGTTGCCAACAGGATTTTTTTTTTTTTTTGCATGGGGAGATACAGATTTCAATCTGTTGATTTCCCATAAATTTACCCATGCTTCTGTATACATGAGATGACAAACATGTCCTCCCCTGGACCCCGAGATGCTGTATTGTAAAGACTGACAGATAGAAGGCAATCTTGTGGTCCAGTCCTATTAGTTCTCTGGTTTGTGAAGTGATCGAAGCCTACATCCAAATCCGACATGGATGCAGTTCCGTTCCAGAGCTTCCCATGGGTTTAGAGTCCACATGCCTTCTGTTTGTAAGTCTGTGTGGGTATATCTTCCAGGAATAACTGGCACCCTTCAGATCTGACTAGAACCTTCTTTGGACAAGACAAAGGCTGACATGAGGCTTCCTCCCACTGCACTTTAACAGCGACAGCTCTTCCCACACTCTATCACTGACCATCTGCAACATTCGACACGCTAACAAGACCCCAGTGACAGATGTTCACACATGTACTGATTTGGCTTTCGAGATAGAAGAACACTCTTTGGTTTGGAGTCGGGGCTCCACTCAGCTAGTACGTCAGGGACGATGGAGGCTATCGATGACCCATTCGCTGCGCGTGGCGCTGTCATGCTACCGTATGCTACCGTATGCTGCTTCCAGCGCCCATCTGCCACCATGTGTTCCCCCCAGTAAGCCACTGGACTGTTTACTTTTGAGAGTTTCTCCACAGTCTGATAGGGAGAGCATCCCTCACCCTGCGTATAAACTGTTTATCTCAAGATTAGCAAAAGGGGCCTTTCTCTTTCATATCTGACCTTCACAAAGCCGTGCTGAAAGCTATCCTAAATAAGAATCTTAGGGAATATAATCAGAGACGGGCAAAGATGCAAAGCAAGCTGCTTGCTCAGCGACGCTCACTCCTCTGTGTGATGGCCCTACGCATTACTTGGGGGGGAAACCTAAGTCCTTTCCCTGGGAAACAGCACCTTCTTCAGGCCAGTACATGCCCTGATGCAGAAGAGACACCATTCTGCCCATTGAAGGGTAGAAGGCAGCCATTGCCCAGTCATGTAGATCATAGGAATGCTTGTGAGAATGAGGGGAAGGGGAAGGGGAAGGATTCTTGAATCCTTTAAGGATGCACCTTTGATTTGCTTTCATGCCATTATGAAGTTGCAATCTTAATATCCCCCCTTTTCCCTCTCCTTTTGTCCTAGTCTGCAGCCCGGGATCTGTTTTTTACTCAGGGCCCCAGGAAAGGGATCTCTGGTGGAAGCCGATATGACAGACAGTAAGATCACAAACTGGGTGGCTCTATAAAGAAGTCAATAGTGACTTCTCAGGCCACAGAAAGAAGTCCTCACTGTTAAAATAATCACTGTTCAACTTATACATGACTGTATAAGCGGTGATTACAGATACACACTGATGAATGAAGAGCTGGTTAGCCATGATGCTTCTCGACATAAGAAATGCTGCAAAAAGCCAGGGGCATTCAGTCTTAGAGGAGATCCTGTTCAAAAGTGCCTAGGTACTCATAGGTTGAGAAAGAGAGATATGAGTTACAGAGACTATGAGGTAGGGATGGAATGTTTAGCACAGACCCTTCATAAAATAACTAAAGACTACGATATAACTCACGGGAGCTCTAGGGTTGTTTTAGCCCAGGACTGGTAAGACAGGTGGCCATGAAACAAACCCACAACTTACAAAAGGGACACTTTTCCTCTGATGTAGCTGGTTGGATGACCCTGGGGGACACTGCAGTGTAGCGAAAGGCCTTTCTAGAGTCTAAGAGGCAAAGAGTCGGACTAGGAGTTTCCAAATTTTACTATGCCCAAGAGTCCCCTCTGGTGTTTGTTATGAATGCAAATTACCAAGCCTTTGTCTCTGGCCCCTCCTGGTTGTAAAACGGGTTCCAGAAACCTGCATCTGGCAGCTCCTGGAGCACCTCCTTTAGAAACCATCTGGGAGTACTGTGTGGAGTTCATTGAGTGTAATTAAATGTCATTTAAAACTCTCGGGCAGGCCCAAGAGACGGCATGGTAGTTAAGAGCGCGGGGTTACTCTTGCAGAGGACCCGGGTTCAGTTTCCAGTCCCTCCGTGATGGCTCAAAACTGTCCTGTCCGCATCTTCAGTTTATACCCTCTCTTCCAGCCTCCAAGTACACTGCATGCACGTGGTGCACATATGGATATACAGGCGTGGCCATACGCATAAAATAAATATATCTTTTTTAAAGTCTCACTAAACTTCATGTCAAATTAGCTCCCGAGAAGCCCTCCCCAGCATACATCCGAGCATCCACAGTATCTCTCAATAACAATAATTGCACAGCTGGGTTCTGCCACTACCTAACAGTGCTATCTATCCAAGAGTTTCAACTGTCCTTAGAATGTTCCTATAACTGTTCCTGGGCAAGGCAATCGTGGAGCCTGACTCAAGGCCCTCTTTCCACAATACGAACACTCGTGAAAGGGGATCTGGCTCTGCATCCATCACTTCATGACTGACCACGATCCTTTCTGACAGTGGAACTTCTCTGGCATACGTTCCCCTGCAGGACAAAGCGCAGGCTTCTCAGGAAGCAAGGAGGCTGGTCAGGGTGCAGTTCCCTTGGGCCCATCTAGTGACTTTAGTTAACATACGGAGCAACCTAATAACTAAGAGGTACAAGAGAGGGCACTGTTCAAACCAGCAAGGTTTGCTGGTTGTTCTTGACGCTTCCAGAGGTCTCAGATATAAACGAGATGCTGAGAGATAGGAGCAACTTAGGGGCTTCACAGATGCCTCGAAAGGCGGGACTTGCTGGGGCAGCACCAGGAGTGAAGGCTGGAATTCAGCTTTTGTGCTGCCCCACCATCCAGACCCACCTTCCTCTGTCCCTATCCTCAACTTCCAGAGCTTTAAATGCCAAGGGATGAACCTGGATATGCAAAGATAATGCCAACAGAATCCCAAGAGACATCCCAGGGGACAGCTCCTTCCGTAAACTCTCTTCCTCTGCAAAGAAAAGGCCTTTATCTGGGACTGCTCTTTTCTTCTTCTGGCTCAGGGTCAGAGTACGCCATATGCACTCTTTAGGACTTTCTGAGCGAGCCTCTTAATTACAGAAATTCATTATAAATCAATTAGGAACAATTCCAGGGTGATCATGAAGATGTCAAAGCAGAAGTGACAATGAGAGATTGAACTGGTGGATGAACTGTGCACGGCCCTCTTAAAAAAAAAGAAAAAAAAAATTTCCCCAAATGGAAAAATGACAAAGTTCTATCACATCTGGTGCGGACGGGATAATCGGTGACACACGTGGTCTGAGATGCACTGAAATTACCAACAAGGAAACCAGTCCAAAGCTTCAAAATGAAATTGCATTTCCCAGAATACTCCCACTTACATTTTGGCAACAATAAATATCCCGGTGCTGTTAAAATCCACCAAGAAAAACTACCCAATTATTTTTTGCTGTTGCTGTTTTCAGGTGGAGTGATTTGAGAGCTCCCCAGGCCTGTGACCACTTCAGCCTGATTCTCAGAGCCAAGTGGTGCATTCTTGATCACAAGAAGGAATGAGTGAGGGTTCTTAGTGGCAGTCTGAAGTTATGAATGGGTGGTGATCCATGAACTGGCTTGTTGGGACAGATGTGGTGTTTGTCAGTGTGCTGTGGGCAAGAGATAGGGAAAGCCACGTGAACAGAGCCAAGAACCAAGCCACGGCATTTTTCTTTTCCTTTCATGAGACTGGAAAGGTCCTGTAGAATTTCCTGAAACAAACACCACCAGAGAGCAGTTCTCACATAGCTGCTCCATGACTGTGCAATCAGATATGTGGAGTCTCCTCTTCAGGAACAACCTGGCTCCCGATTACCAGTGGAAAGAGCCCGGAAGGCCTGAGGCAGCGGAGACGCTCTCCCTGGGAATGGAGATGCATGGAGCCGGCTGGTGTGAAGGAAAACAGCTGCCTGCCGAGGGTTGGAAATGCATTCAAACTATTTTCAGACGGTTTGGGCTCCACAACATCCACGGAGTATTTCCCATCGGCCTTTGGTTTCTCAAGTCATTGTGGCTAAAGGAAAAAAAATCTAAGCCAAACCTTTCTAACTTCTCAGGCCTAACGAGTCCAAGTGCTGCTTGAGAAAATGGAGCAAGTGGTCCATGGGACAGAGTTTTTGCTTAGCTCCACGAAGCTTCCCCTCTTTCCAAAGGACCTAAATCCAGTCAATTTCCTCTTGAACAGGAGAGTTTTCTGGCACAGCTGCCCTGAGAAAGCCAGGGCACAAATTCACAGAGGAAATGTTAAGCATGACCCGAGGGCTCAGCGTGGCTGGTCCCTTTGTCACTGGCTTGGATTGCTTCCTCAGATCACTTCAGGTGACTCCCTAGAAGTCCCTTGTACCCTCTCATCCAGCTTCCTCCTTGAGACCCCCACCCTCCGTGGTCCTACATGCATAGCCTTTGTACATAATTCAGCCAAGAGCTGGTCTCCAGTGAGTCTACCCCCCCCCCCGACACCCCTTGCTTAACCATGGCTGTCTGACCTGGCTCTGCATGGCTCTTTCCAAATGCCTTGCTTCCTTGTTCTCCATAGAGACTCACTGGAGAGGGGTGGGCTGGGAAGGGGGCGCGGGGGTTGAGACAGCGAGCCAGTGCAAGGCCCAGAGGCAGCTGTGGTAGGTGTCCTCTTCACCCTTGCTCCACGGTGGTTCAGAACACTAGGAACACCTGTTATTTCCTTCATTCTTAACAAACTGAGACTCGAAGCCCAGGCAGGTGATAAGCATGAACTGATGCTATGAGGCCGGTAACGACACAATTTCTGGAAACTCGTACAGACAGGGCCATGTTATACTCAAGGCAGGACCCCGTGTTTACAACCTCCACCCCGCTCTCCTTTGGTCCGATCTCCTTCCATGTGTTACTCTCGTATCTCTACCGCCTAGCTAGCTCTAAAGCTCGGACTCATTCTGCCATCCAGATCAGTTCATTTTCTAAAAGCATCTTACAGTGTTTGGGAGGGGTTGCAGCACAGGCCAAAGCCAAGGACTTGACAAATCATAATGTTTGTTATCAACCAAGGGAACAGATAAAAGCTGAATAGGTTGCAGGGGAAAATACCCCCTCCAGTTTTGTGCAGTCTTCAGAGATGTATGTGCTTTCCTAGAAAACTAACCCCAACTTGCAAATGCATTGCTCCTTTGGAGAACAGAGTCGCTCTCTCAAGGACTGACCAGTGATATCAGGTCAAGAAAAGCCACGCAGAGCTACCCATTGTGGCACACACACCTGTAGCTCCAGCACTCAGAAAGCAGAAGCAGTAAAAGAAAGAGTTCAAGGCTAGCCTGGACTACACATCCCAAAGTCTGAGCTGCCTAGGAGACCCCATACCTACCAAACAAAAAGAAAAGCAATGGCGTAGAGTTTCCTAGACATTGTGTTAAGGCCGCTGTTACCAGCGGGGGAGTGAAACCTTTATTTATATAATGTGTCGTTGGTAGACTCATTGCTGTAACCTCAGATGTCAAAATTGAAAATGCTAGGGCCAACTTTATAGTAGGCATCTGAAGATGAAAAGAGATGCATGTAAATGTTTAAAGCCAAGGCCTGGTACGCAGAAGTGTTCGGTAAAGGTTCACTTTCTTCTTGTCCATGTCAGTATAGTTCTCTACAAATGCAGAAGCAGGAAATGGCCCGTGCTACCTCAGCCTGGCGACACTCTAAGTCCTTTCTCCTCCTTTGAGGGGGACAGCCTTTATTCCCAGGCCTCCTGGAGCAGGTCGCTTTGGAGGGTCAGTCTTTCTCAGGAGGCAATACTCACTTGAACATTTACTGAACGACGACAGTGTGCTAGGTTCTGTAGGAACAGAGAGGACCCAGGACAGCTACAGAACCAATGGCACAAGTCAGTGTGGGGAGGCAGAAATGAGGGTAAACTGCAGGTTGGGATCTTGGGGTGCACAAGAGCCAATCGAAGTGTACTCAGACAAAACAAAGATGTTCTCTTACGGAGGTGCCATGTCCTTACGTCTGCAACAGTCCTCAAAGTATTAAAAGGCAGTTCATCCAGTTGAAGAAACAACACCCACAGGACCCAGAGACATGAAAATCCATGGCCTGTCCATGGATAAAAGCCAAAAGAAAGGGTTGCCAGAAAGTAGCGCCAACAGGCAGAGGCGGGGCTGAACAGGATGAAGGCAGAGCCGATCTTAAAGAGTTTACAACGCTAACTACTTAAGAGGCTAACCTACTCAACCTAAGCAGACACCAAAAAGCTCCAGGGCTCTTCATGTAAGAGGTCACCCACCTTGCCATCCTCTTTGCCCTAAAGGCCATTTGAAGAATAATCAGAGTGAACCAGGCAACTGAACCTACTGGGTGGAATATCCGTGGAAAGATGTGGGGATGCCAAGACATCCCAAGAACGCAGACGGGGTCCCTGGGACATCTCATCTCACGTTAAGTACTGCTGAACCCACGACATCTCATAATCAGTCGCGCACTAGAATCCACCAGAGCAATCTTCCTCTCTGGTGGAGTGGAAGCAATGGCACATCTTAAAGTCAACGACATTTGCAATGCAACAAATACGAATGACTGCCGTGCAGAGGCCCACTAAGTGCCTGAAGCTGCCCAGGGCTTCTTGACACCTCAGACCTCTGCAATCTGCAACAGTAGGTGGCCCAGTAGAAATCTGAAGGGCTGCCACATCCCGCAAACACAGCAGGGTACTAGATATGGAGAGGCACAAGGTTTGACCACCCTACAAAGGGATACTCAAAGGGGGAGGGGCAATTTGGATTAAAAGCCAGGGGCAAAGGAGAGTTTGATGTGGAGTCAAGGGTATGTGGCCAACACAGGAAGCTGGTGGTCAGAGTGTAGTCTAACACCCACTTCTGACTATCAGAGGTTAGAAAAGAAACAACCAGCCAACGCAGCTCGGTTAGAGCAAGACACAGATTTCTTTTAAACAAAAGGTGGAAGTAAATCGTTTGGTCTAAACAAGCCTGACCCAGAATCCCTAACATGTTATTAAATTTAAAATAAAGTACCTAGAGAACACTGAATTCCTGGGTTAAATACTATCTCTGTTTAAAATATATTAAAGAGCATCCCAAGAACGCAGAGACGCTTTCAAAAATGACAACAGAAACATCTGTTTATCTCAGCCAACGCCACATTTCGTCAGGCTGCTGGGAATCTGAAAAGTGGATTCCTCACTGAGACTGAAGGACAGACCGGAAATGCGAGGAGACAGCGGGAAGGGTTGCTCTGGGCTGCTCTGGGCAGGCACCTGCTTGCTGCCCACCTCTCTTGGGAATTTATGAAGAAGATGCCAGGAGCAATGGGGAAGGGCCTAGGCCAGGAACCCATCTTGCACACTTCTCCCTGGGCTCCTCCACCCTGCCTTCCCGAAGCTTCCAAAATTACAGCTCCAAGTGTGTTGTAATCTCTGGGCAAAGGCCCCGCAGTCACTGACCTCCTCGATTCTAACCCAGATTTGATGCGAGTTCAACAGTGAATCATTAGCCCTTTTTCACATCTCCATTTCCTCTAGGAAAAACGATTTGTCATTCTTTCATATCTTTACACAGAAGGTGCCCGAGGAGGTTACATCAGCATCTCTCCACCACTGGGGGGGGGAAGAAAACTTTCCAGACCTGCATTTCCGGGCCTTGACCACGGGGGGCGCTGTGGAGACGCGGAGGTGTGGTTAAGCGAACCACATGCTCTTTTAATCTTGGGGAACCTCCTAGCCTTTAAAACATGGAGATCTACTCAAGAGAGGGCAGCAGCAAAAACCACCTCCCTGTTCCAGATGTAAACTGTGTTTTAATTTGAGGCTTCACTTACCTACTTTGCAAAGTAAAAAATGAAAGAGATGAGATCTGGAAGGAGGAGAGCGCAGAGGTACGCAGGTGTAATCTTAGCAAGGCGTTAAAAATGGTAGTGCTGGCCACGAGTCAATGAAAAGAGGGAATGAGAGTCAGCTCTGTTATGCATCAATAACAGCCATTATGGAATCAAGAGGCCCGAGCGAGTCTTCACTCGCCAACCCCCCCTTTTTCTCTCTGACTCCCATCCATCTACAAACATACACAGAGAATCTTTTTGGAGAGAAGCCGGGCAGTGGTGGTGCACACCTTTAATCCCAGCACTTGGGAGGCAGAGGCAGGCGGATTTCTGAGTTCGAGGCCAGCCTGGTCTACAGAGTGAGTACCAGGACAGCCAGGGCTACACAGAGAAACCCTGTGTCGAAAACAAAAAAAAAAAAAAATCTTTAAAGCAAGGCTACTATTTTGTCCTGGTAATATTCCCCTTCACTGGGTGTTTGACCTAACAGGATATATGGAATATATAGAATTCTGGTATATTGAAAGACAGATTCACGAATTGAATAGTAAGTCGCATTCTTCAAAACCATCCTGACATTGGCATTCATTCTACATCCCACAATTTCACTTGGAAATTACAGGGGGACCAGAGAGGGAGAATTGCCTAGCATTAAATGTTTAGCCTTCATGTGAAAGAACTACAAAGACAACCTCTTTGTGATTTTTCCAGGCTGTATACTTCAGTCCACCTAATTCAAAGAGATAGAATACGCTGACATGGCAATTACTGTCTTTGCTTGCCCAGGTTGCAGATTCCACTCTTCATTAACACAAATTGCTTATTCTATTTGAAAGGAAAATCCAAGATAATTCCTCTGTTCTTTTTGCTTTCCATATGCTGACTTGGCGTTCCTGGTGAATGTGGGACGGACCCCATTACTGAGGACAAATGAATGGGAATATTGGTTGTTCCTAATGGAGGAGCTAGCGTCAATATCACAATAATAAAGTATATGTCATACAAAATAGCCCAGTCCATATTCTATTCTGATTATTCTCTATTTGATGATGTTATTTTAATATCCCTTGATCATAAAGATATTTTCTTGTGGCTATTACTTTTTAAAATATTACTAGGAGCAGAATTCAGCAACCCAAGCTGCACACCAGCACACTGTGGCTTCCCACCATGGGCAACATTGAAACTTGAGGCAGAATAATTCTCTTGTATATGGAGGCAGGGGTAGGCTGCCCTCTTCATTATAATAGGATAGAACTGTTCCTGGCTTCTAAGGAAGCCCAGCAGCATCTCACTTCAAGACAGTGAAAACTATTTCCAGACATTTTCAGCTGTCGCAGCAGAAGCCATGCGGAGGAGCAAGGAGAGAGAGCAGGACTCAACATTGCCAGAGTTAGACCCACAACCCACGTGCGCTTGCTTCGTTGTGAAGAGAAGCGGAGAGGAGAGCCAAGCCGGGCAGTAAACATAGTCTCAGCGCTAGGGGAGGTGGGGACAGAGGACCACGAGTTTGAGGATGGCCTAGACTGGATGACAAGTTGGAGACCAGCTTCAGCTACGGTCTGAGGTCCCATCTTAACAGGCAGGTTTGGAATACAGATCAGTGGTAGGGAAGAGCATCCTTACACGGGATAACCTCAGACTTAAAGCAAAGCAAACAGACACATAAATAAGAATAAAAAAAATCGACAAAAAAGAGAAAAGGGCACCCTCTTCCCCCACAGCGTCTCTATTTGTTTTAATATCAATTTAGATTCTTCTTAGATAGAAAAGAGTCACTTTTTTTTTTTTTTTTTTTAGAATTTCTAAAGCCTTATTATGGTGTCTTCTGAATAGCTTCACCTTGAACTTCAAAGGAATAGTCAGAGTGTTTGGCATCCACTGATTCCTGCCGGGCAGGCTCTCCATAAACTCCAGCGCAACTCCACTCTGAGTCTTAAACCAACAGTATTCGAAAAGATCAATATGCAGAAATTCAAAACTAATCAGATTCCTTCTTTAAATGTTGACACAGTATTATTTATACCCCCATAAATACATTCTTGGCTAAAATTCATACTAGGAGCTTGGCACCTGGCCCGTTCTATTAATACCTACTTATTTATACAGCACACTTGGCCAAGGATAATATTTAAGACAAAGTATGCCTGAGGGCATATACAATATCTCTTGTATTTTCGGTTTTAAATCTCCACATTGCTAAAAATATTGAGTTTGAACTTTATAAAAACGTCCCACCAAGGGCTATCAGCCGTCTGGAGTGATATATAGTCACCAAGCATAATTAGGGCATATTTGTAATACTTGAGTTGAAGTCACTCCCTAAACGCTAATAAGTTGATGGAAAAAAAGAGGCGGCAATCTTTCCCATGACTTCTCTATGGGCTTATGACCCTCTTCAGACTCACTGCAAGACATAACAGGCACATGCCCTCCTGCATGCACCACAGTGAGGCAGAAAGGGATGGCATATAAGCCAGCCAGCCAGGCGGCCCTGCCCTTCCAATTCTTCTGGCTTTAAATACAATGGAATGATTTTCTTTTCTTCCTTCTTTTTTTTCTCCCTTCTCTTCTCTTCTCTTCTCTTCTCTTCTCTTCTCTTCTCTTCTCTTCTCTTCTCTCCTCTCCTCTCCTCTTCTCTCTGTCTCTCTGTCTCTCTGTCTCTGTCTCTCTCTCTCCCTCTCTCCTTCTCTCTCTCTCTCCTTCTCTCTCCTTCTCTCTCCTCTCTCTCTCTCTCTCTCTCTCTCTCTCTCTCTCTCTCTCTCTCTCTCTCTCTTTCTTGGAAGCACTCACTATATTCCAGGACTAGGAAGTCCTGGAAAATCAGTTAACCTACTTTCTATAAAATTACCCACAGCCCCTGCACAGTTGTGTTGAATCTGCTACTATTAATAATACCTTTCCACTCCTAAGCTTTTATGCTGAACACAATCTTCCTAAACCTCTATTTTTCACATAAAAATGAGAGCACGTGTGTGCGTATAGTACGTGCATGTGTTGAGCGCGCAAGCATACTTAGGTTTTCATTTATCAGAGGTTCGGGAGTGGGATATTGATATGATATTAAATGTCATTGATACTCTCAAATCCTCCCTACAACCTGGGGGGTTTTCTAAGTTGCTCATGACCTTGGTCCTGGGTTGTCCTGCTCCCTGCACACCTGTGCAGTGTGAGAAGGATCTCTGTCTCCTTTGCAAACCTCCTGACAGCTAATCTGAGCTTTTGCATGTAAACACCAGAGAAGGAGTTATTCAGCTCCACATAACATGCCTGTCTGTCGGCCCAATTAGCTGCAGAAGCAACACCCACATGTGGGAGAAAGCTAACTGAGGCAAGCTCCCCCTCATCCTCAGTGGCTCTGGACTAGTCACAACGAACTCCCTTCCCTAACATCACTGTGACTCCGCCCCAGATAGAAATTCTTATTTCCCAGGGGGGATAAACAGGGCGGAGTGTATGTATCACCACTGTGGTAGATAGGACCGTAATTATAATAATAAAATCATCCTGCTGGGCAGGGTTCCCTGCATCTGTTACGGCACTAAACAACAAGTAGACACTACAGGATAAGAAGAGTGACCAGAAAGAGTGTGGTTAGACACATGGGTAGACCGGCAGTCTGAGGACACACCAAGTACAAGACGCGGCAAGTCGAATAGCTATGGCTTGTCAAACTAAAAATAAATATTAGAAGAGAGAAGCACCACCCTGCGGTTCTAACTTCTGGGATAAAATTACCAAGATGGCCGCATTATCTATTTAGGCAAGACACAGAGACTTCACAAAAGCAGCCAGAGAGGATATAGGGCATGAAAGGGGAGGAGAGAAGACTTTAGCCAATGAGAAGTTTACGACAGGGACTTGGAACACAGGGATGCTGAAGTTTTTTTTTTTTTTTCTTTTAGTGTTTCTTCCTGGTGTTTAACCCTCTCAGGTATCACTCAATGCTGTTGCTGCTGCAAAATCAATCTATCTCTCTCTCTCTCTCTCTCTCTCTCTCTCTCTCTCTCTCTCTCTCTCTCTCTCTCTCTCTCTCTCTCTCTCTCTCTCTCTCTCTCCCCCCTCCTTCCTCCCCTCCCCCCTCCCCCTCCTCTTCTCCCCTTTCTAAAGAACTCTGAAACAAACCTACACTCACTGTA
>NW_022196891.1:83736481-83750992 GCF_008632895.1 Mastomys coucha
CCAGGCTAGCTAGGAAGACTACCTAGGGAAAAAAAAAAAGGCGAAGTGAAACCTAGTTGAGCCCAGTGAGAACCGTATTTATCTTTTCTAACTGTCCACGTGAGGTCAAAAGGGGACTTGGTAACGCGGTTTTGCTAGAGGACTGGGCATAAAAAAACACCTAGAGAGAGCAATAAATGACCGGGGAGGGGGATTTAAGGGGTTCTGAGTGACCCCCCGCCCCCACCCTGCGCGCCCGCAATCCAGTTTGGTATTGGTGATGCTGACAGTCTTAGGGGAGTGAGAGACAATAGAAAAGGCTTGGGGAGTCCCCAGATAGGTCAGCAGGGAAGGGGGGCGCCTTTGGGAAGTCTAGTTTGGAAGTACTTTTTTTTAACTCTTTGTGTACCAGAGGGAGGACACCCCCCCACCCCCACTGCACGCCAACCCGGCAAAGAAAACAAAGTCTATCGTGGTCTCCTATAGCCTAAAGTCATCCCGGGAAGCGCTTTCCTTTTGACAGAAGGGAGCTGATTCGCTAGTTGGTAGACCAGGGAAGAGGAGAAACCCAAACATCTTTTAAAAGGTCTGGGGCGTTTGTGGGAAGGGAGTTATGGAGAAATAAATAAATAAAACATAAGTCGAAAGTTTGCAAGCTTGTGGATCTCTCTCCATCCCGACTGGAAAGGCAGTGGAAGGTACGAAGGACAGAGAGGAAACGAAGCGATCGGGACCCGGGGACTCGGAGGGGAAAGGGCGAACGCCTAAGGCTGCTGTGACTCTGAGGAGCTCCGGGCCAACCTTAGACTCGGGGATGGACAAGGCGAAAACCACGGAAACTGTACTTACTTTCGGAGGGGAAGTGGGACGGCATGTCGATTTTATAAACCTCCTTGGCGTAGTACTCCTCGTCGCTCCGCTCGCGCTCGCAGGCGGCTGCCCTCCTGCTTGCCTTCTCCTGCAGTAAGTCCCTAGTACTGTTGTAGATGGAAATCACCTCCGGGGGGACCTCATCCGGCTCCGGATAGTCTTCCGGGGGGCTGGTGAGCTTCAGCTTGCTCAGGATCTGCCCGCGGATGGCCTCGATCCTCTTGCGCATAAACTGGTCCATGTCGAGGGTGCTGCAGGTAGACAGACTAAGCGCCACCGGGACCAGATGCAGGAGCAAAAAGGTTCTCAGCACACAGTAGTGCATGTTTTTAAAAGGAAGAAACGTGGCTGTTGTTGTTTAAAGTAAGAAAAAAAATATATAAAAAGAAGCTAGTAATTCTCAGAGCGGGTCAGGTAGCGTTGTTTTTAATACGAAACTTTTGCAAAGCAGTCGAAAGTCAGTGCTCAATAGAAAAAACGTCCCTGCCTGGGATTCCTTTAAAAAAGAAAATGCAACGCGTTCCCAACGTGGAGATATTAATATGCGATGCTGGGGCGCGGGGGGGGGGGATCTCTCACTTTAAGGAGTAAGAAAGGTTTGTTTTTTGGTTTTTTTTTTTCCCCTCCTGGAAGGGGGAGGGTGAGTGGCTCTGAAGTAGAAATAAACTTAAGAGGAAGAAATGGAGTTCAGTGTGTCAGGCTCGGGTGCGGAGTGGCTGATCTGAACTCCGATCCTCCGGCCAAAAGGGAAGAGACGAGAAGCTCCGGGGGCTGGCAGGAGGCACGCAGGGCGGCGGGGGAGCGCTGAGCGGCGGCCGGGGCTGCGCCGGGCTCTAAGTGAGATGTTCAAAGACCGAGCGGCTCGGCCCTGCCTTCCACACGTGTGTGGATGAGTGTGCGTGTGGATGTGTGCGCGCCTGCGTGTGCGTGTGCGCGCGCCGAGGGCGAGCCTGGCGAGCCGCGGGGAAGGCAGATGCGCCCGGGGAGCGGCTCACTCGGAGACTCGGTGGGGGTACTGTCCGCCCGGGAGATCCACCGAGGCCGGAGCAGGCGGCGACGATCCCGCTCCTGCTGGCCGGCCGCGCTGTGGCCTACACCCGGCTGGGTCGCTCCACGTTGCAGGCGCCGCCGCTGCCTGCAAAGAGGGCCAGCCTCCAGCTCGGTCCTTCAGATCCTCCTTTTCTTGCTCCAGGCGGCCTTGGGCGACAGAGATCGGCCACCTCCTTAACCCCCTGTGGAACAACACCGCCTCCTGGGCGCGTTGGCTGCGGGCTGCCCCGGGACTTGCACCCTTCCTTAGTCTCTCCCGGCTTCCACCAAGCTAGCACTTTCTCGCTTAGGGTAAGTAGGTACTAGCGACCCTAAAATAGACCTCTGCCGCTCCTTCTCTCTGCAGCTGGGTTGCTCCAGAAGGGCTCCTTAAACCCGATTACTTCTCTCCATCCCTGGCGCCTGCCCTAGAGCTCAGCTCTCCTGTGCCTTCTCTCTTTCTCTCCTACTCGCTCTCCTGCCGGCAGCTTCAGCAGCTCCGCTCGGAGCAAACCCTCTGCTGCCAGCAGATAACATCACGATCCTGCCCGGAGCTGAGATTTATAAGTGCTCCCCGAACCACGTGTTTGCCTTCAACAAAGTGACGCGCTAGGATTACAGTCAGAAGTCCTCTGTTACTAAGACCACGAGCTGCTCTCGAACGTTGAGGGGGTGTGGAAAAGGGGATGGCCCGTAGGGGAGGGGCGACTGGCAGGAGGAATTTGCAGTAGTCACTGTCTCTCTGATCACCAAGGGACTGTCTGTGGAGGGGCAGGCAGCTAAGCAACCCTTTTCTACATGGTGGGGATCATTCATTCGCAGCTTTCCTGAGTCCCTCCTGTATTGAGCACATGTGCACGCATGTGCAGGCGTGTGTACACACACACACACAGACACACACACACACTGTTTTCCATAATATTCCAGGCCATCCCAGCCCTGAAGACATGCCCCCCCAATCTGAGATTCCTGACCTAACTTTTGAGTTCTCAGGGATTCCACAACAGGTTGGTTTTTATTAATCTGTTTACAATCCAGCCTTGTTTGCCTGTGAACTAGCAGAAAACAGAAGTGCCCCTTTCACCCAAGCATGCTGTGTGTCACTGCTTTGAAAAAAGGAACTGTTGCCTTCTTTACTGTGAGTCCCTGCTCACAGTCCCTGCTCACGTGGCCCTCTCCTCAGCCTTGTATAGCTAAGACACCTAGGTTTCAAATGTTTGCTGACTCCTGTCACACCATACTCATAGCTTGACATTTTCTACCCCAACCTGCCCAAACTGGATGGATACCAGAATCGTTCTTGCCACTGTTCTTTTTCCCTTTCACCTTTAGTTAGTCAAAGTCAACATTTCAATCTTAGTGATGACTCTTGTGGCCAAGCTGACTAAAGCTGGAAACTGTTGAGAATTCCCCCCAGGTCAAGATCTCTATGTCATTTCCTAGTTCAAGAGGACCAAGCCTTTAGGGATGCATACAGTGTGTGGATGTGTGTGTGTGTGTGTGTGTGTGTGTGTGTGTGTGTATGTGTGTGTGATGATATGTAATGATATAGCTGGCATACAGTATATACAGCAATGAACATTATTATTTGTATTTCACTGACAGGGAGACAGAGGCCATAAGAAGCCAAGTCTGTTGTTGCAAAAACAGGAAATGGTGGGCCTGGATTTTGCAGAGCAGGCCCACTGCCTGAGCTCTCCCCTACCACGCACTTTTAAGAAGTATCGGTCCCAGAATATCTGACAAAATTCTGAGGTTCAGTAAGTGTGGGAGATGCAGAACACTCTACTACCCTCTTATAGAATCAAGATCTCACAGTCGCATTCTATGTTCTAAGGATCCTGCGGAAAACTCTCTCTTTAATCATCTTCCCACCCACCTTGAACACAAAATTCCTCTACTCCACTGACCCTGCA
Source organism: Mastomys coucha (assembly GCF_008632895.1). Classification (NCBI taxonomy): domain Eukaryota; kingdom Metazoa; phylum Chordata; class Mammalia; order Rodentia; family Muridae; genus Mastomys; species Mastomys coucha. The sequence goes on from NW_022196891.1 coordinate 83,740,276, forward strand.
AAACCCTGGAATGAATGAATTGTTCCAACATGCACCTAAATGACTCTGAAAACCATACAAAACCCTCCATTATTGGCAGGCTTCTGCCTTCAAGGTCAGCTCCAGATGGAAACAGGTCTCCAGGTTAGACCACCACCTACGATTCTATAAGCTGAAACAGAACTGATGGAGAGCTACTGTGCGGCTGACAGTCTCAACGGCTGGAGTCGTCCCGTGGGTCCCGTTCTGATCCAGCTGTCCAGAGAAGACGCAATGCCACTGTGGAATACAGCGGCGTGTGGGGATGCTGCCAGGAAAATCTGTTGAGCACATAGGTAGGGTGTTCTCTGCAGCCAGCAAGCCTTTTACTGGGTGCTGAGGCTCTCCTGGGGAACAACCCATACGTACACTGTAAGATGAGCCGATGCGGTTGAGGATATGAGTGGGCAGAGCAGCAACAAGTCCCCCGTATTTCATCTGGGAAAACAAGTATTCCATCCATGCAGGCAATCAGCACCCACACTCCCGCGCACGATAGCGGCTGAGCATTACTCTACCCCTTAGGCCCCAGGCCAGAACCCTTCCTAAAAGGCTCCTTTAGTTTTCCCAAAGCCCAGGAGGTGACAGACACATCTCTGTCTCTCCATATGACCGAGCACAGTAACTGAATTCAGCAGGAAAGGAGCCTCTCTCGTCTCCCAGGAGAACAGCTCTCCAGAGCGACTCTTGGTTGTCCTAAGTGAATCCTGTCTTCCGTAACACTAAGGCCTCTACATCCCCATAGTCAGGAAACAAAACCACCACATTTAAGGATCATAGGTGCTCAGTGCTCCACGGGCAGTAAGGTAAGAGAGCCTATCGCATACACCATCTTGACTACCCCAGTGGTCAGGGGACCGCTCCATGAGGTCAAAGTCCTGCACTGTGGCTTTATGAACTTATGGAAGTTATTCAGAGACTGTTCATCACCTGTGAGAACTGGGACACGTACAGAAGACTATAGGGAGGGGTCATCATACAAGGCACGGGAAGTGTTTATAACAAAGTCGGGGCCTCGTGTCTGCTCATTAAATTAGCTGCTAGTACCCTCTGTCCATCGCAGTCAGGGGCCACTGCCAAGCATGTCTGTGCCTGACCTCCAAGCCTCACCCAGGACATACACAGGGAAGAAGCCACCCAAGCCTGCTTGTGGCACTCTGCCCCTCGGTAACTGTAGAATAAACAGCTAAGAAACACAACTCTTGATGAAATACGATACAAACCTGCTATCAAAGTTCAGTTAGGTACTAGACGTTCAGGTCTCTGAACACCCTAAAGTGAAACGTTTGCTTTCTTGGCCAGAGAGGTCAAAGAAAGGGAAGCAGCTGTTTCGACCAGCAGCCATGACTACTTCCTCATTAAAGGGTCTGTCGTTCACTTCAGCAGCGTGGAGCGCCCACAGAGCAAGGCTGCTCACTGCTGAACTGGGGTTTGTCCCCTGTGTCACGGTGACAGTCTGGCCTGGGGTCGCCTTCCTCTCACCACAGAATAACTTATCTGTGACGATTCGGTAAGCGTTCTCAATGCTTTCTAGCATTCAAAACAGAACAGAACAAAACAAAACAAAACAAAACAAAAACACCAGGAAGTAGGGGGATATGAAGCTGCAAATGTTTTTCCAATCACTGTGACAATAAGTGTAAGGGTAATTCTTTTCCACTCTTCCTTGTAACTTCTATCTGTGCAGTTACTTATTTGTGTGAGCATGCTTGCCATGGCACACCTGTGGAGGTCAAAGGCCAACACTCCTTCTACCATATGGCTCCTGAGATGGGAACTCAGGTCGCCACGCCTTTACTCTCAGAGCTCCTTTACCGATCTGCTTCTGTGATTTCGTCTTTGAGCCCATAACTCAAAAGCAACGCTTGGTTCACATCAGTTTTTTTTTTTTTCCTCTGCATGATCTGTATGTTTTCCAAAAAACAAGTTTAACCATGGACTAACAAGTTCTCAGTAGAATAAGACATTAATAAAGAGAACCACAGACACCGCTCGGTCAGTAAAGTCCTTGCCTCGCAAGCATGGGGACCTTAGTTAGCCTGATCCCCAGCACTCACATAAAAGCTGAACACAGCAGCTTTACAACCCCAATCCTGGAGAGACAGAGACAGGAGGCTCCCTGGGTCTTGCTAGCCAGCTGAGTCAGTGAGCTTATGGCTCAGTGAGAGACCCTAGCTTAAAAACTAAGATGGAGGATGGGAGGAGGGATAGAGGGAGTCATCTGACACAAACCTCTGGCCTACACACAAGCACACGCACATAAGCGTGCATGCACCTCTCTCCCTGAATAACAATAACCTATTCCTATTTTACTTGACATCTGTACATGGAGCTCATGATGAAGCGAGGGGGCAGTGGCGGGGAACATGAGAGAGGGCCTTTTAAAAGACCTGGGCTGGTTGGAGGGAGAATGGTTAAGAGTAAGAACAAGGAGGACCAGCAGCCAGGCAGCCTTAAAGAAAGAAGCACTGTGCAATGACCATGCTCGTGGCCCACACCACTCACTTATCCAGTCCAGCTGGAGACAGTTCTATCAGGCAGCTGCCCTGGGTTGTCATCCGTCCCTCTCCACGTTTCTCTAGCATTTAGCAGTACCTCTAATTTCTCGACCCTGGTAAAATCCATCGACTAGGACAGCATTTAACAAGTGCCACGTGCACACAATGCTAATGCTGAGACATGGCGCCAGCCGCAGAAGCTGCGCTCCGGCTTCCCTTTATGTACCACCTGTGTGGTCCACAGAGACCCTGGACAGAGTGACCCACCAGGGCCAGAGCACTGGGGAAGAAGGACAAAGTGTGTGAGCCAAAGAGAAATTAAAAATGAAAGAAATCTTTCATTTCACAGAACAGAAAGAATAAGGCTAGGGTTCTCGTTAGTGAGTCTGACAGAATGCAAACGAAGTGTGTGTGTGTGTGTGTGTGTGTGTGTGTGTGTGTGCGTGCGTGCACGTGTGCATGCATGTTCACTTGCATGTTGGGTGCTTGTGTGCAGAGGTCAGAGGACATTATCTGGTGTCACCCCTCAGGCTCCATCTACTCTTCTGTGACTGGCCCAGAACTCACTATGTAAGCCAGACGGCCAGGGATCCTCCTGTCTCCACCTCCTCAGCCCTGAGATTATAAACTATCATAATGGACTCTTTCTGGTTTTTTTTAATGTAGGTTTGGGGATCAAACTTAGGTCCTCCTGCTTGTGAGACAAGGGCTTTACTGATGTCACTATCTCCAGAGAGCCCAAATGGAAGCATGTTTTAAGATGCGTATGCTGTAAATGACTGTCACCTTTCGCCTCAGAAGGCATCAGACTGTGAAATTCCAAACATACACCATTCTACTAGCAAAATCACCAACCTATATTTCAAGCAACTCTGTTTTTCTACTACCTCAATCTGCAATTTAAAAACATGGAAATAAAGCAGAAAACAGGGCAACAGTAATTGTATGAAAAAAAAGGAAAAAAAAAAACCTCTCTGTGGCTTGTATGACTGATGGAAAAACTGGTAAATAACTATTTTAAGAAGCAAAAGTATATGTTAATAACTATTTCTAAAAGTACAGCCAGATAGATGGCTTTGATCCGTAAAACTTGAGAGTCCTGACCACAACTCTCTGGTGACTACTCCGACTCTCAGAAAAGAACGCTAGAGGACTTACAGATTTAATCAAAGTTCTTATTAATGAAATTAGCCACATCATTCATCACACCAACCCAGGCCCTGTGGGAAGGGAAGAGGATGTAAGTCATAAATGCAGCGAGGGCGAGGAGGCAGGTTACCAGGAGGCTGTCCTGTCAGGATGGAGCTGCTCTCTCAAGTAGGAATGGCTCTGGCTTTCCCTCTAGTGGGTGCAGACGCCAGGAGACACTGTGCACTCCCCCCACCCCCGCCTTGTTTATCTCAACACCATTTCACAGCTCCCCTTTGAAAACACTCTACAACTTCAGTAATTTATATAAAACTACACCATCACAACAGTGAAGTCTGCAAGAAGCTGTGGGTCACAGCAAGCCAATCTCCCACATGGGAAGAAAACAGATAACCATAAGAACGATGAAGAGACCAACAACAACAACAACAACAACAAAATGGTTCCATGGATAAAGCTGCTTGCTCTAGAAGCTAGTGACCTGAGTTAGATCCCTGGAACTCACACAAAGGTGGAAACTCTATAAAGTTGTCCAAGTTGTCCCCTGACCTTCACACACACACTATGGATGAACATCCCCCCTCCCAATCACTAAGAATATAAGAAAAATTGGGAGTTAACAGGCGTTTCATGCATTTTAGAAAACAAACGAACAATAGATAACCTTAGACATGAGAAACAAGTATTCCCCTGCCACACTGGGGTGGAGCTGGTGGGCTGATTTACCAGGTAACACACACGTGCCACCAAATCTAGCGACCCAGAGTTCAATTGCCCAGGACCTAGGCAGCGTTTCCCTAAGTTGCTGTCTGCCCTCCACATATTTAATAATGAATATGATTTTAAAATATTTTAACTACCATGGTTCAGAGAACACTGAGTTTTCATGTTGCTCTTTCCTGTCCAACACAAGCGGTTGCTTCCACAAACCAGGGACTCCTGGAAAGTTAACATCCAGTAACTGAGGGAGTTGTGTCTCAAAAGGTGTGATCAAGATGCCTATAATTTGTGGTTTTTGAATGGGGTCTGTGTGTGTTTTTAAAAAACAAAGGTGTGGCTAGAGCCCCTACCAAATGGCAAGCTAGGGAAGGAAGCCAGCCACAGTGTCGTGGTGACCCAAGCCTCAGCGACCGGGAAACCAGTTTACAGATGACTGGCTTTATTTGCTCCTTGGCGAAGTCTTTCTGTCTTAGGATTTTACGCTGAGTGGAATCATTAGTGAACAAACTGTTCTAGGGTCAGTCTGGCTATCTGACCAGCTGTAACAATTTAATCAATGCCAGTTACACTCATGTAGAAAGCGACTACTTAATTTCTGGGGGGGAAGAGACATTCCGTCAGAGGATTCAATGACAGCAGAAACTCTGCCACCTGGGGGACATTAGTGGTATTTCACAATTTCCAGAAACAGTATGCTCTCAAGCTAGAATATTTTCCTCACAGCTACCGTATCGCCCGATATGAAATCATATTACTTGTCTATTATGAAGCTCTTTAAAAAACTAGCATGTGTAACATTTTTACCTCAAGAATATTTTCTATGACTGCACATAAAATAGAAGTTACAGTTTTTGAAATATGACATTTCAGAAAGCATCCTTGGGTCAGGAGCTGGGGAGGTGGCTCACTCCGTTAGTAGGGCTTAGTGTCTGGGAAGTCGTGGGTCTGATGCCTACAGGGGATAAATAGTTTGTGCTAGTCCACAGGTCTCCTAGCACTGACAAGACAGGCAGGAGGGTCGAAAGTTCAAGGCCAGTCTCACGTTGAGGCCTGAGCTAAATGATGATATCCCTGCCTCAAACCAAACCCAAAGTCCTTAATCAACAACAATGGGACATCCTTAATTATGTCTGTCACCTGTTATGTCCTAGACATTAACATTCTAAGCTAAAATCTTCTTTATAAAGCATTAACAAAAATTCTAGCCACCATGATAAGCCAAAAGCAGCAGTCCAAGGCAATCCAGTACCACATCTCAGTACCAAAGAGAACCACACCAAGTCTGTGGGTACCAGACTGCACCCAGATAATCAAACTATAACCCTTTCATTATCAGACATGCTCAGGCAAGACCTTGTGAAGGCTTCTCCAGCAACACACTATGCAATAAACTGGCCTCACCCATCCAAACACAGCCTCGGGGGGGTGAGAGAACTAGAAGCTGCCACTGGCAGGTAGATAGGCATCTCTTGTCGCTTGGTGCCTGAGTCTGTCTCACACTGGCCACACACTCATGCCATACTTAGGGACCACTAGCTTAAACATGCTCGATTATCTTCCCCCTAAGAGTTTAATTTCTAGAATCTAATTTGCTCTCAGTCACCAGTACCAGTTAACATGGTGGACATTCCTTATCCGCAGGGGACATTTAAAGATGCCTGAAGAACTGGAGAGTAGCAAGCTCTGTTTATACTGTCTTTATTCCTATATATATATATATATATATATATATATATATATATATATATATATATATCTGTGGTTACTATGTATAATTAACTTCGGTATATTATTAGAACAATTACTAAAATACACTCTAATAAAATAAGCGTACTCTCTCTAAAAGTAGTCCACCATACTACACATCTTACCTCAGTAATTTTCCTAAGACAATAACTTCACCTTTTCATTTAAAGGAAGCCTTTTTACAGCTTTCCTTTGGCACAAACTGCTGGCACCCACTACTGTACTTAGAGGTCACTGTTAGAGTTACTTGAATATAAGCACTGCAATATAATGACCAACATGGCTACTCCTGGGCTGGTAGTGTGGATCCAGTGGACAAAAGGAGGATCCATTCCCAAGCAGGATAGTCGAGCATTCTCTCCTGATGCTCAGAACAGCATACAGCTTAAAGCAGGTGAACTACTCCTGACATTTTCCACTTCGTGTTTTTAAAACATGGTTTTCATGGGTAATTGGAATTGCAGGTGTCCTCACAACGAGAGAACTAGAATAAACCAAGAAAGCAGGTGCCCATTTAAAAAAAATCAGCTTTTACTCCTTAAGAGGCACATGGAAGCCAATGAAAGACAGGAAAGAGTTGGGCTTCCGGGGTCCATGTTCCCCTGGGCTAACTGGTCAACCTGCTGTGACAGATGCTCTTCCCTTCATTTCCTAAGAAGCAGAAGACTGTGGCATTTCATCAAATGTTAGGATTTCCAGCATGGGGCTTGTCTTCTCGGGATCTGAAGTCAGTTTTACAAAGGATGTCTTACTCTATTAATCTCTAATCCATTTAAATTCTCACCTACACCACCCATGACCACTCTGGCATCATGGGTATGTTTCTCTTTGTCTTCAGTGATCATTCGAAGTGGGAAAATATGGAATTTTCAGGTAACAGTAACACCCCCCCCCAAAAAATCAATGATTTTGTATGTGGTTTTTGATCTATTAAAAACAATCCCAAAACACAGCATTCCTGTAAGTGGTTTCTTGAACTGAAAGGGGCATCCAAAGATCAGTAGGCTGCTGGGTCGCTAGCTGCTGTCACTTACTGTCAAGCACTTTAGGGTCACGATGTCCTGCGCAGCCTGGCTGCTCCTCGCCCCGTTGCCCTTGTGGAGGATAACAACACACTGACCCTCTTGGATCTGAGCCTTTATGTTGGTTACTCGCTCAAGAGAACCCAGTGCTATTGTACAAAGACAAATATTATTGTGCGGATGTTATGCTTCTGCGACCCAGTATTTGGGGATAACTGCTGTGTCTGGCTGCCGACCCGCCGTTTTCAGAGCTGATGTCAGCTCACTGTTTATGTCCGTTGCATGGCGGGGTATGCATTTCTGCCTAAGACTGGTCTGGGTCCACAAAGGCAGAGAAGGCAACTGTCTAGTAGCCTGATCAACAGCTGCAAGGCCACCCACGCACACGGGGGACACGGCTCTCAGCTGTCTCTCTCCTACGAGCTCCAGTGAGCCCTGACCCCATACAAATTTGGTGTTCCCGCTTTGATGTTTATGAACTGATTGCATTAAAAATACAGCATGATTCCAGGGTTAGAGAAACAGTTATTTATACAAAATGTGGTTAACACCTCATCACTGAAACCGGCTGGGCTAATAACACCCACGGTGTTGCTTTCTGTCTCCCTCATGTCTGTACCGTTTGCTCTGGCAGCAGGTCCACTGTGCAGTGGGACAGGATGGAACCCTCAGATAGCTAAAAGCACTTCCTGAGGAAGCTCCTAAGGAGTGACCCTGACCCAGGAAGAACTCTGCAACAGGGGAGCTCATTACTTAAATGGTGCCCAGTGTCAGTGCCTGGAAGATCCTCTGTGGTGCCCCATGAACCTATTCCTGCAGTATATGGTGCTGAGACTTAAGTACAATGTATTCATCCTAAAACCCAAAAACTATTTGTTATTAACAGTACCCTAACATTTAAGAATAGCTATTATTTTTCCTTTAATTATAAGTCTCTGTCTCTGTCTCTGTCTCTCTCTCTCTCTGTCTCTCACACACACACACCACACACTCACACACTCACATACACAATTTGAAAATGTCTCCCAAACTGGAGAGCTCAATTCCTATAGTCCTTGCAAATACGGGATACACTACACCGAATAAAGCATGGGAGACAATGAAGACAGGCGTGCGGGTCACTGAGTGTTCTGTTGCTGTGACTAACCACCAAGGCCAAGGAAACACTCCGAGGAATGCGTTTATTTGGGCTTATTGTTCCAGAGGCAAAGGACTCCACGGCGGCAGAGCAGAGGCACGGTGGCAGAGCAGAGGCACGGTGGCAGGCAGCAGGCATGGCACGGGTGAGGGGAGGAAGGAAGGGCACAGGATGACACTAGGAAGCTAGGAGCCCCTCCTTGAGTTGCAAGCACTTAGCAGAACAAAGCCGGCGTGCCACACTTCCCCCGGCAAGGCTGCACCTCCTAAACCTCGCCAAACAGCCCCACTGGCTGGGGACCAAGTGGTCAGACACCCAGTGGCATGTGGGGAAATTACTCACTCCAACTAGCACCGAATAGAATTCCAAAATCCACCACTGTTTTAATCACACTAAAGATGTGTGCAATATACTTAAAGTAAAAATATGGGTAACTTTATTATCTTCGGGATCAAGACATGCTGAGTAGCCCCACATAACTTTGAAAAATTTTTAACGAAAAGTAAAATTAAAAATGTATTTCTTCTCTTATTTCTAGCCATGCTAAAATGGCCAACAGCCGTCTCTCTATGCCAGGTCTCTCTGTGCCAGTCTCCACACAAGTGCAGGGTGCAGATGGGAGGCACTGGCTTAGGAGAGGAAGAGAGCCGTCTATCTCTCTGTGCCAGTGTCCACCCGAGTGCAGGGTGCAGATGGAGGCACTGGCTTGGGAGAGGAAGAGAGCCGTCTATCTCTCTGTGCCAGTGTCCACCCGAGTGCAGGGTGCAGGCACTGGCTTAGGAGAGGCACAAGTTGCCGTGCTCACTCAGTTTGCATGTCTGCTAACCTCAGTGGAAGCCACAGAGTTTCCAATGTGTGCCCCTGCTATGCTGATTAGGCGAGAGAAGGCACCTCCCGTAACAACACACAAGAGGTTCACCCCGCACCTACATAAAGAGCCGTCAGTGCTCACGACCCAAATCATGCTCAGTAGAGTACAGGAAAATTGAGGCCCCTCTAAGCTAGAATGCACTAGTAGTGGCTTACCTAGAACCCCTTCTCCGTGTTGGAATTCTGACTGGCCCCTTCAGAGCCCACCCTGTTCAGATATCAGTGTCCATTCAAAAGGCCTCCCAGTTCCCTGACGGCAATCTCCCCTTCCTTAATCCGCTCACAGGTCCCTGGGTGGATATGTCTAACAGAGCTCCAGAAGGACCCAGCCCCAAAAGGTCGCTCATTCCAGCTCTGCCACAGCCCTCCAGCGGCACAGTCCTGCTGGCTCCGGGAAGGTGAACGAGCTGCTTGTAGGGGTGCAGTAGCTCTGTCCTGGTTCCAGAATGAGTTCTTTGTGCCAGCTCACCTCAGACGGTCCTGGTGCTCATCACGTGTCGGGCACAAAGCTTCTGCACTCACCACACCCGAGGGGAGGTGGAGGGGAGGATCGATCACCTTCATCGCAATGGAGGAATGTGGGGAATGGATGGGCAGGGGAATCCTCTCTCCAACAAAAGAAAACGAAGCTGAGGTACAGCACTGAGAAATGACACCCACAGCTTTACACGGGCTTCTTACTCTAAAGCCTTGCAATAGAAGACCCAAATCCCACTAGAGGAGCTTCGCTTGTAAGTCGCTGGGGGTGCTGCAGGCACGGATGTGTCAACTTCAAGCGTTCTTCCTCAGGAACAATGTTTTCAGACAGGCTCTCTGGCTAGGTCCTAACAATCGCCGGTTAAGCTCTGTCACCTGGCCAGCCTTTCTCCTGTCTCCACCTCACAATACAGAGATTACAAAGGTTTGCCACAACGCCCGGCCTTTTCCATGAGTTCTGGCAAATCAAACTTAGATCTTCCATGCGAGCACGCTGGCATTTACTGTGGACACCTGACTTTATGAGGAAAAGGAGGGTCAACTTCACCATTACAGTTTTAAACAACCCCTTGTTAAGCCGTCAACAAAAGCAGCCGTGACACAGCGCCTAAAATGGGTGTCCAATCAATGCTGGCAAAGTGTGTGAAATATACTAGATGTGTGTGGCAATCCATCTCAGGAGCTAAAACTTCTGCCGAAGTGAAAACCTGGGGGCTGGAGCAGCGGCTCAGCAGCTAAGCAGGCTGGCTGCTCTTGCAGAGGACCCGAGTTAGGCTGCCAGTGACCACACACTGGTTCACAACTAACCTCACTTTCCAACACCTTCTAGCCTCTGAGGGCACCAGGTACACACATGGTACACAAACATACATGCAGGCAAGATACCCACAGACATAAAATGAGTATAGATTATTATTATTATTATTATTATTATTATTATTATTATTATTATTATTTTAAAGATCTATTACCAGTTACTTAACAGCATGTTCCCTAAGAAACAGCAATATGGCCTGGTGGGGTGAGGTGAGGTGGGGTGGTATGGTAGGGTGAAGTGGGGTGAGGTGGGGAGGGGTGGG
>NW_022196891.1:83751118-83757754 GCF_008632895.1 Mastomys coucha
AGGTGGGGTGGGGTAGGGTGAGATGGGGTGAGGTGAGGTGAGGTGGGGTGAGGTGAGGTGGGATGGGTGCACCTGCAGTCCCAGCTACTGAAGGAGACAAGAGGACTCTTGAACCCTGAAGTTTAAGGCCGGCCTAGGCAATGCAACAATGCTCTAGCTCTTAAAATTTATTTAAAAATGAGAAGAATTATAAATCAAAGCTGTTCGAAGCCTGCAGAGCGCCGACTGTTCACCCACAATTTCTCTTTTCTATAGAACTGTCCATGTTCCTTCAAGATTCTGCCTGTGGCATCCTCTCAGACCTGCTCTCTATCAGCTCTCTGCACATCTGCTGTCCCATGAGCACCACAGCCTCCAGCTGCACACAAGCTCCCATCTTGCTTTGCCTCTGTTAGGCATCTATGAATTGTTTTCTAGTCATGTGGCCTGAAGATCCCTGCAGGCAGCAGGCTTTGGTTGGCTGGTGGCTGCTAGGCACTCTTCTGTACATAACACATTTATCAAAAAGCCCTTGAGCATCCTGGAAATTTAACACCCCTTTCTTCACTCATTTATCTTTAAAATCTGTTTTTAAAGGAGTAAACCTTTTAATGATTTTTATTTTACATGCACTGACGTTTTGCCAGCATGTGTTGTCTGTAAGGGTGTCAGATCCCTGGAACAGGAGTTAGACCGTTGTGAACTAACACATGGGTGCTGGGAACTGAACCAAGTCCTCTAGAAGAACAACCCGTGTGCTCTTAAACACTGAGCCGATTGATGTTCCAGCCCCACCCGCCCGTCTGCTTTTCAGTAACTGACTGACTAAGCCTTGGCTCCCTTGTACCCAAGGGGGTTTGAAAGTATATTTTAAATCTGTTAAATAGCTCTCAGGCAAGGCAGAATTGTCACTAGAGTCCTGAAGATGAGTCAGGACTCCAGTCCATGTTCTAAAGACATGTTTGCTCTGAAATGATATTGCTTCAGGCTGTCCAACAGTAACCAACAAGAAACTGGACTTCAAACAGTCATCCAGAAAAAAAGAGTAAGACACACCACCACCATGTTGGCTACTAATCTCCATAATTCTTTCTAGATAAGTAAAATTAACTTCTTTTCCCTGGAAGGCAGTTCAGTTGGTAAAGTGTTGAGAGGGCAAGGGAGAGCACTTGAATTCAATGCCCACAACCATGTGAAAGGAAAGCATACTGATGGTCAACTGCAATCCAGCTACGCAGGCCAGCCAATTCTGCAATCTCTATCTAGGGTTAGTGGGAAGCTCTGTCCGGATAGACAGACAGACAGACAAATAGGCAGGCGGGCAGAGGCAGGCAGGCAGACTGAAAAGCAACTGAGGAAGATATCTATATTCATCTCTGGTACACGCACGCATGCACACACGCAGGCACGGACATGTTGCCTCACAACTACCTGTAACTCTCTCTGGCGCTGAGATCTGACTTCTGTGGCCTTCAAGAACAATACACCCATGCCCACATATTTAATAGATATACACATATAAACAAAACAGTCACGGGGCTGGAAAGATGGCTCAGCAGTTAAGAGCACTGGCTGTTCTTTCAGAACTCAAGTTCCATTTCCAGCACCCACGTGGAGGCTCACAGACATCTGTAACTCGGGCTACAGGACATCTCGAGCCCTCTTCTGGCCTCCACAGGTACCGAATGACCATGGAGCATACACACAGAGGTAGGCAAAATACCAGTGCACATTTTTTTTTAAACAGTAACAAAGTAACATAGTGCGGTTATCTTTAGACAGCAACAGAAGAGCAGAGGGAGACTCCAGCGCCTCCGTTTTTCATACAATTTGATGTAGAAACAGAGACTTAGAATCCTAGATGATAGGGGAATTTTAATGGCTTTAGAAATTCGTAGGCTAAAGATGACAGAAGCAGGCTATCTACCACATCCATCTCAGGTGCACTGGGTGGCTGTGGGTGTGGTGTGCTTGGGAAGCTGAAGCAAGGTGACGGAGATTTCCACGACTGACTCAAGAGCTAGACGTGCTCCTCACAGGCCTCCTCACACATCACACACACTGGTTCTGTTTCAGTATTTTACAACCAAGGCACAGGGACTCTAAAACCTACATGTCCACATGACAAAATTATGTCATGACCTCTCTCCCAAGTGACACTTTGGTCCAGGGGCAACTCAATTTTATTATGGAATAAAATCCCTTCTGAAAGAAGAAATCTGTGAACATACTATACTCTTCCTCATGTGCGCTTTGAAAGCTGGGCTCAACTTCCTGAAGTCAACTGAAGGGCTAGAAAAGCCAGCTCTCTGCCTCAGGACAGCCTGTTCATCACAGGCAGCCGTGCACACACTTCTGTTATCCACACGTGAGCTTCACAAAGCTGCAAGGGTGGAGTCTGACTCACTCAGCAGAGGACAGTGAGGAACCATATTTGTTCTCAAGAGGCAACATTTTAGGCAGTACAATTTTCCCCTACACTAGCTGTGTGTTGCACTAACTTATGTTAAGTAATGTCCGGGTTACTTAGCACTCCAGTATCACGGCTGAGGGAAGCTTGTTCAGTTACTTAGATTAAAATGATAAAACCACCAGCCACATAACGCAACACTTAAGCTCCCAAGAGAGATGCAGACACACACGCACCTCAGAGCTTTCCTATAATAAGCGTTCAGTGCTACGCTAGGTCCTTCATCCTGACAGCAAACTCCAGCCAGGGCCCCTGTAGTCAGGGAACACTGTATCCTTGATTTGGCCTGGAAATATAAACATCTCTGCCCCAGCCCACTGGGCACTGTGGGGCCTCAATGTAAAGCAGATTCGGGTATGGGCCATGGGTTGTAATGGGGCTCACTTCATGGAGAGATGGAGAGAGCAGGGTCCTTCTCAAGAGAACATGTCACACCGGGTACCTACTTCCCTCATAAACTTGGTAACTCAAGCCAAGTTTCACAGAAATACTGGGTGGATATGAGAGCTTTATCAGTGTTTATAAAATGTAAATAAAAATGATTATAATTTGAAACTTTACATACCTTTTTCTTAAAGGTTTAAGCACACAAACCAATGACACCAATTATCCACCCTCCAGGACAGACAGATACATGGATCTGAGTAGGAAAGCAGAGAAATCTTATATCAGATTCATTTTAATTATAAATGGGACCGTGTTTTAGAAACACTGGTGTATGATTAGCATGTGTCCACAGGAAAGGATCCTAGAAAAATGCATATCTTACTGCTCAGGGAAAAAAATATTTCTTTGTACAAATATTTTGGAAAAACAGCTTAAATTTATGTAAGAAATAAAAATACAACTTTAATACAGTCTGCACATGAGGAGTCCTAGAGCACAGGTTGTCAGGAAGTCCCGGCATTCAGCAGAGCCTCCAGGCCCCCAGCATCAGGGCTGTTTGCAGCAGAGGATCCAGGCCCCCAGCATCAGGGCTGTTTGCAGCAGAGCATCCAGGCTCCCAGCATCAGGGCTGTTTGCAGCAGAGCTGGATGCTCCTGGCTGCCTGCTCAGTGGCTGGCCGACCCTACCCCGCCACCAGCAGGCTCCTCGCCCTCGCTCTCCTTGTCCCAGTCCTTCATGCTGGCTCCCATCATGAAATCATCTCGCAGAATCTTCCACCCTGGGCTCTCTTCTGATTTCACTTCAGTCTAAGAAAAATTACAGAACCAAAATATTCCCAAATCAATTTAACCATAAAGAAAATTTAAAAATTATACACTGCAAAACAAACTTTTCAATACATACTTTTAAATGAGATAAAACCAAAATAACATAAAATTGATTTTATATACTGTGCTCACATATATACAAATACAGAGTAAAGAAAGGAATTTCAATTCTACCAATGAAACATGAAAGCAAAATAATTTAGAGGTGGGAAAAATACAGATTTGGCACCAGTTTAAAAAATATCTGGAGAACATTAATTAACCTTTGGTGATACCTTACTAGAAAATCCTTGGCAACATCTAAAGTTTAACCCCAACTGCATTAAAGCGAGAGAGGGAGCTAACTGGTGCTGGGCAGCTGCATGAAATGGTACCTCATCCAGATTCTGTAAAAATGCCAACAAAGAAGCTCTCACTGCCTGACACAATCATGGAATCGGGAACTAATAAAACCCAAAACTTATACATAACTGGAGCAAGCAACAAACTTAGTAGGCAATTCATTGCACGCAGCCACAGGACCAATGTACTAATACCCGGAGCAGAGCATACATGCCTTCCTCTGCGGTACAACAGCACCACCTCGTGGCCTTAACGAGTACTGCAACACATTTCTCTGACTAACCATCCACCCTGTATCAGGAATACCGAGGTGAACAAAACCAAGTCCTGCTCCCACAACTGCAGATAGTCTGCAGATCTATCCCATGTGGGGGCTGAATCTATGTAGCAAGCATTTTTGTTTAAAGACATCAAAATGTGTGCAAGGTTTCACAAGCTAATTACATATATTTACATATCAAGAGGAAAAATGGATCACTTCTAGCTTTGTGGGATGGAAAATTAAAACACAACTTGCACTCCAGCACAGCTAGGAGACAGGGAAGCAAGAAAAATGAATAACTGGGAACTGACTTAGTATTTCAAGTATCAGACACCAGCTGCAATGTAACCAGCACTGGGAGCTAGAAACACTTGTGCGGTTTGAGAACACAACAGTGTAATGTTTGTCGGGCTGCAAAGCAGGAGGCAGAACTCTGGTCAGGTGAGTGGCCGGCCCTGGTCCCCACCGACTGCTGGACTCTCCAGCCAACCCTCTGGAGCTGAAGCTCCGCAGCTATTCCAGGTTTTCTGACTCAACCCCCATTTCTCTTGCTGGCACTCAGGACCAACAATTACAGTGGGCTGGCCAACTTAACTACTCAAAGCTTTCGATTAAAGTAATAACTGGAAATAGGGTCTTATACTGCAAACCATGTTAGACTACAACTCTTTACTGTATGTTGCTCAAGCTGGACTTCAACACACAGCAATTCTGCCTTAGCCTCCTGAGTGCTGGGATTATAAAAATGAGCCCTCATGACCTGGTTTCAATTGAGTTTTTGTTTTGTTTTGTTTGGTTTGGTTTGGGTTTTAAATTTATCAACAATACAATTTAGAATTATAAAGTACAGTGAAAAGAGACTGCTCAGTCTTTGAGAATCAGGACCAAAAGATCGGTGCTCCAGATGGTCTCAGGGTTTTCAAAATTATGATAGTTTAAGCATACTTCATAGTCTATAATTTGAATAGCTAAAATTCTTGTTTAAATAAAATACAGCAAGTTTGGCCTACAGGAATAGGCAAGGAACACTTAGACTGATATTTAAGTTCATTTTGGTTTTAAAGTGGCCATTAGACATCAAGGACGGCCAAGCTGGCATGAAGCTAAAGCACATGCTGATAAGAACAGAGACAAGTGAGAACTAAGACAATTAGACAGAAAAAGAAACAAAGAACAGAAGAAAAGGTAGGGCAGAACCCATCCAGGAGGCTCCACAACAGCAGTTCAAAAGAGAGAAAGCCCAGCAGAGGAGAGAATCTGTGGAGATGCTCAGAATCCAGTGCCCACACACACCACTGCTCAAGTGTACGGAGAAAACAGGCAAACATGCACCTCAGCCACCTCAGCCTTTCTCAGACGGAAGGCTACAGGGGACAGAAACCAAAGCAGGGCAGTGTCAAGACAGCTAAGAGAAGAAACTCTCCAGGCTCAGCATGAAGGAAAGTTCCAGAACAACTTCATGTCAGGCCCATGGCTGCCGTGCAGCAGTGACTTCACAGGGCACAAGCAGGCAGAAGATCCCATCACCAAGCCACCAACCTTCCTGCCAGCGCTGACAAACCTGGAGGAGTCTCCCCAGTAAGAATGAATGGAGACGCGATACAAGAATCAGGACACGTGGGCGCTAGCTAATATGGGAGCAACTTCGGATGGCGCAGCAATGCATTCAAATAGCAGAATGGTCACAGGGACAACCTGAGGGCGATGGATCCCATACAGAGGAGAACAGGGACTTCTATAAAGAATGCCTCAGTAGGAACATAGAAAAGCGTGGAGACCCTGGCTTATAAGCTGCACAGTGGGCAAAGAGCACCAAACCCTGGCTTTCTACTAAAATAAATGAGTTTGGGGTGAAATGTGACTTCCAAGACTACACGAATGCAGAGACCTTAAAAGGCAGGACAGCAAAACAACAAACAGACAAACAAACAAACAAACAGAAAAGCACACCTGCGTTACCCTTTCTAGTCTCCAGATCCCTCTAAGCCTATCTCAAGAGCATCTCTGTCAAGGAACCCTCTGGCTCTATTCATTCACTTTCTAACATGATGGCTCTGCCTCCCTCCTCATGACTTTATTACTGTATTACTAAGTCAGTGTGTGCAGGCTAGGTGCTTTCCAGAACCACCACACTGCTGACTCGCTCAGGTGTCTGTCAGTAGGAATCATCACTCTATCTGACAGAAGGAAGCTGGGGCTCAAGACAGGAAGCCGTCTGTTTGTTCAAGCGTTCACGAACAAGTCGGCCCTGAAGCACAGGCCAAGATGCTTCCAGCATCCACATCCTTAGCCGAACAGTAGCGGTCTACCAGGGCATCCTCTCCTACACACACTGTCCACATCCTTGGCCGATACACAGTAACGGTCTA
>NW_022196891.1:83757955-83778284 GCF_008632895.1 Mastomys coucha
TACACACACTGTCCACATCCTTGGCCGATACACAGTAACGGTCTACCAGGGCATCCTCTCCTACACACGCTGTCCACATCCTTGGCCGATACACAGTAATGGTCTACCAGGGCATCCTCTCCTACACACACTGTCCACATCCTTGGCTGATACACAGTAATGGTCTACCAGGGCATCCTCTCCTACACACGCTGCTCTGCTACCTGTCATCTCCCATCAGCAGCACAGCAGGACTAACCCTAAAATACACAGAAAATGCCTGAATAGGTTTAAGATTATTGTGAGGGGTGGGGATGTATGTCTCCTGTATTCCATGCTGGCTTCAAACTTAACTGTGAGACAGAATGAGCCTGAACTTTCAGATCTTCCTGCTTCCACCACTGCCTGTGGGCTCACAGGCACATACCACCACACATGGTTTCCACCATGCTGGAGCTAAGCCCCAGGCCTTTGTGCATGCTGGTCAAGTACTCTGCAGGCTAAGCTACATCCCTTAGACCTAACTTCTACACAAGTTCTAAACTAAGCAAATTACACTGTTCTTAAGCAAGTCAATCTACTGTATTGCTTCATAAGCAATCTTACCACCGAGCATATTGCTCAGAGCATCCACAATGAAGATAAACCAGATAATCATACGTTAACACAAAAGTAAAACCAGGCACCGCACTCCCACCTTCCGTGCAGACCGTGTCTAGCTGTGAAGTGAGGCTGTACTGATTAGATGGCCTAAAGCAATTTGTCTATAACCCTCATGCTTACACTAACTGAAGAGAAAAACAGAACTGTCAGTCAAATGGCTCAGTACTAACCATGCAAGCCGGAGGACCTGAGTCCCAGTGCCTATGGAAAAGACCTGGGCAGGGCAACACTCGCCTATGGTCTTAGTGCTGCGAGGGAAAGACAAGAGGACCCAACCATCTGCTATAGAGGAGAGCACTCCTCATCCATCTCTAGCACACACGCGCGCGCACACACACACACACACACACGCACTGTGGGCAAGGGTACCAAATAAAACCACATGATGCAAAGTGCCCCCAGTGGCCTGCTCTTATACAGATACTCAATCAAGATCATGCAGATGCAATCAGTATAAATTTTCAAGATGAAGACAGCTCTTAAAGTGCTAACCATTTAAGTTCAGACACACTGATGTCTAAGAGATGTACAGAAGATCTGAAGTCATTAATTCAACAGCAAATAATTAAACAGTTTAACCTCACTCGGTTTTGAAGGAAGAAAAGTCAGACCCTAAAAGAATGGCCACATGTTAGGTTTAGCAGTGACCAATGCTTACCTAGACTGACTCGTCTAGTAACGCTGGGTTTCACTTTAATTTTAGCTAAACAAAACCGTTTTAGTGCTAGCTGATTTCATCTAAATATCAATAACAAACTACTTTCAACTACAGTTATGGAAAGGAACAACAGTGGCTGTTAATCATGCAGGACATCTCATCACCTCACTGAAGCATCCCTCAGGAATGCACAAGAGTTCCCATAAAGACACCATACTAAAGATGGAGACTTTAGGACACACAAAGCAACACTGTGCCAGCTCTCCCTGGTCCTCAACGAGCCCCTACCAAGTGACACCAAGTGCCCTCACAGTGATCCCTCTCACATTTCCACAGTCTGGCTGCAATTTGTCTATTTTGCATGGTGATGGTCTAGGCACCAAGTTCACTGGGGCTTCACTTTTGTTAACTCCTTGTACAGTTTCCAAATTTTTGTGATGGACACGGTGACACTGCCTATGCTCCCAACATCTGGGAAGCTAAAACAAGATCATGAACCCACAGCCAGCCTGAGCTATAAAGGGAGAAGCCATGTCAAACAGGCAAACATTTGTCGGTTCCAGTCATAGGGTAATTTTATAAGATCAAGGACTAGCCCGGCATGACAAAAAATATCCCAGAGAGAACGAGAAAGAGGGGCCCAGTTACTAAGATTAAGTCTCCTTCATAATCCACATCCATGTTCAAAGTAGTGTTCTCTAAGAAAATCCTCGCTCTCCACAGCTATTACTCCTGAAGCCGAGTTCTCCTGATCCCTGCTGAACCCGCTGAATTCTAACTGCGTGACCTCTTTCCTCTCTGCCCTACTCGATACCACTCCTTACTCAAGTCTGTTGTGTGGTGGCCTCTATCCCAAATCACCGTCCATGTATGCTGTTCCACAAACTAAGTTTTAGGTAATGTTCACACAACACTGACGCTCCTCCCAAGTCACAGCCTCTTAGAACTGGTGAGCTAAAGTTCACTAAGGAACCAACGCCAAGCAACGCATCAGGTGAGTGCTGTGCGTGTGCACCAAACCTGAGACAGACCCTGCCAATTAATACATTAAAGCATGTCCCCATTTTATTACACAATATCAAGGGAAACCCAGATTTATAACTAAATCAGCAGATTGTGAATTCGTGTGGGAAATAAAAAGCTGATCCAATGTGTAAGGAGACAATTTAGTGACCCTGTTTGAAAGCGCTCTTTTCCAAAGCTGAATCCAAATAAAGAATATGAATATAACCCCCTATAAATTAAATTCAACAAAAGACTTA
This sequence comes from Mastomys coucha, assembly GCF_008632895.1. Taxonomy (NCBI): domain Eukaryota; kingdom Metazoa; phylum Chordata; class Mammalia; order Rodentia; family Muridae; genus Mastomys; species Mastomys coucha. The sequence continues at coordinate 83,760,518 of NW_022196891.1, forward strand.
AGAATATACAGTGTTCCTATCAGAGCTCCTTGGAGAATGTGACTTTAGGGGCAAGAGAGTAAAAGCAAAGGCTCAGGCTGAATATCTTGTCCCAGAATATGAAGTCCTACAATTAAATCTAGGGCCATGCCTAAAGGGCACAGAGACCAGGTCATACCCACCAGACTTCCCAACTCAGTACACATGTGATCGTCTAATGAGACCTGGGCACATTCATAAAGTAAGACAATGACTTAAACCATACAGCACTCTTCACTCAACATCCACTTCTGGCTAGGTGGTGGTGGTACACACCCTTAATCCCAGCACAGAAGACAGAGGCAGATGGATCTATGTGATTGGAGGCCAGCCTGATCTACAGAGCTAGTTCCAGGATAACCAGGGCTACACAGAGAAACTGCCTCAAAAAACAAAACTGCTCAGTTATTAAAAATGATGAATTCGTGAAGTTCTCAGGCAAATGGATGGACCTAGAAAATATCATCCTAAGTGAGGCAGCCCAATCACAAAAGAACACACATGGAATGCACTCACTGATAAGTGGATATTAGCCCAGAAGTTCAGAATACCCAATATACAATCCACAGACCACATGAAGCTCACAAAGAAGGAAGACCACAGTGTGGATATTTTGATCCTTCTTAGAAGGGGGATCAAAATACCCATGGAAGGAGATACAGAGACAAAGTGCAGAGCAGAAACTGAAGGAAAGGCCATCCAGAGACTGTCCCACCTGGAGATCCATCCCATATAGAGTCACCAAACCCAGACACTATTGTGGATGCCAACAGTGCTTGCTGACAGGAGCCTGATATAGCTGTCTCCTGAGAGGCTCTGCCAGTGCCTGACAAATACAGAAGTGGATGCTCACAGCCATCTATTGGACTGAGCGTAGGGCCCCCAATGAAGGAGCTAGAGAAAAGACCCAAGGAGCCGAAGGGGTTTACAGCCCTATAGGAAAAACAACAATATGAACCAACTAGTACCCCCAGAGCTCCCAGGGAATAAACCACCAGCCAAAGAGTACACATGGAGGGATCCATGGCTCTAGCCACATATTTAGCAGAGGATGGCCTTGTGGGAATGAGAAGAGAGGCCCTTGGCCCTGTGAAGGCTCAATGCCCCAGTGTAGGGACAAGGAAACGGGAGTGGGTAGGTTGGGGGGGGGGGGGGGGGGGGATGGGATAGGGGGGTTTTGGAGAGGAAACCAGGAAAGAGGATAACATTTGAAATGTAAATAAAGGCTGGGGTTCGGTGGTGCACGCCTTTAATCCCAGCACTTGGGAGGCAGAGGCAGGCGGATTTCTGAGTTCAAGGCCAGCCTGGTCTACAGAGTAAGTTCCGGGACAGCCAGGGCTACACAGAGAAACCCCATCTTGAAAAAAAAAATGTAAATAAAGAAAATATCTAATAAAAACAACACACAAACACACACACAGTAACAGGCTTTTAAGAAAGCCCCTCAGCAGTAGTTGATGACAGTGAGACACGGCGAACAAAACCTTGACGCTGTTCTTGTGTAAGAGCATGTGTTAAAGACTCAACATCTAAAACAAGTAAGAATGTTCCAAGCCTAATTTCGATTATTTTAGGAGCCTTTTGAATTTACAATCTCCAGATAAGAAGTATAACAGTTCTCTTTAATGAAGGCTGCAGGTGTTGAGTTCATTTTGTCTATTATTTCTAGGAATACAATAAGCATTAAGGACAAGGAACTCACCCTGACAAATCAGGTAACAACACTATAACATTTGTTACAATGACTCTAGAAATTTCTGTCCTGTGTTATAACCCCCCCACACACACACACAAAATTACCACAGTGACTTAATTATAGCAAATCTGGAACTGACATATTGCCAATTTCTAATAAGTGAAAATCTTGCAGAAAGTCTAGAATTAAGGACAGAAATCCTACACAACAACAATTTCCTAATAGCAACTGACAGTCTCCTCTGAAACTCAGATTTAAACACAGCACATGCAGTTCTGTCTTAGGGGAGAGAACTAAATTCTATAAACTAACTGGAGTTTAACTGCCTTTTGAAGAAAAGAAGAAATAATTACAATTTGTAAGAATAAACTTTTTTTTTTACAATTTTTAAGTGAAATTAAATAACCCATTTTCATAGTCTTAAATCTGGAATGAAAAAATCCACCATCACACCTTTACAAGTTAAACTGTGTCACACCTTTACAAGTTAAACTGTGTCACACCTTTACAAGTTAAACTGTGTAAGCGCGGGCTCTCACTGGTCCCACTACTCAGCACATGTGCCCATGTGAGGCACCACTTACCTGGTCCAGGGGAAGTCCTAAGCCTACAGAGAAGCAGATCTCTAAGTCAAGAAACTTTTCAATTTACTCATGAGAAACACTTCATCCTGCCTGACTTGATATGCAGCTGTATTGCACCAAAAGACTTAGCAAAGATTCAGTGGCCTCACTGAGACACCCAGAATCCATCAGCTCCTGCTACAAGCAGCCTTGCCATATATGGAGTTTTGAATAGGGATGGCCCCCATAGACTCGCGCGCGTGTGTGTGTGTGTGTGTGTGTGTGTGTGTGTGTGTGTGTGTGTGTGTGTGAATGCTTGGCTCATGGGGAGCGGCACTATCAGGAGGTGTAGCAGTGTTGAGTGGGTGTGGCCTTGTTGGAGGAAGTGTGTCACTGTGGGGGCAGGCTTTAAGGTCTCCTATGCTCAAGCTCCACCCAATGTGGAAGAGAGTCCCCTTCTGCTACCTTCCAATCAAGATGTAGGCCTCTCAGCACCTACTCCAGCACCATGTCTGCATGGACTCCGCCATGCTCCCACCACGATAACGGACTGAACCTCTGAAACTGAAAGCCAGCCCAGTTAAATGCTGTCCTTCATAAGAGCTGCGCCACGGTCACGGTGACTCCTCACAGCAATGGAACCATAATTAGAACATGGCATCCCCACCACCTCCTCCAAGCTGCAGCCCTACAGATTCTTATAACTAGAAAACACTTCTCTCCATGCCCCAGTTTTGACTTGTCATTCTGCTGTGTACGTTATTACTGATTACAACTGGGAGCACATACATCTCCCTAGGGTAAATCAGTTATTTACACTCCCTCTCATCACATCAGAAGGTATGATGAGTAAAAGGTAAGTTCTTCCAGTTTTCCATCTCCCTCCACAGTCTAGTTCTTTCCTGGTTAGCAACACCTACCCATCCAACTCACAAGGCCTGATTTCAGGGCGCCTATAACCCAAGGCCAAAGAAAGAAGCCACAGGGATGATTCCAGGGTATTATGGGGAAACAGTTTAGGCAAATCCAGATTCCAAGAGACCTAGTCTCAAAAAGTGGCAGGTGTGCAGGCAGACACCTAAAGCCGACACCACCACCCTCCTCAACACACGGCAGCATTCCCAATATGAATGAGCAGCTAGCTGTACTCAGGACAAGGGAGCGCCCTGAGCGGAGGCCACTGCTGCTTCTCCTGAGTGAGCTCACGAAGGCCTGCCTTCACTTTTGACCTTTCAGGACCCCTGCTCCAAGTGAGTGCTGTAACTAGTGACTCAGCTGTGACACGCTGCTTAGCGCCTTTGTGAGTTCTTAGCAGTCTTGTAATAACTGTCTCCTAAAATGACCTGGGGACAGCTGAACTGTTTCCCTGAGAAAGCTAAGATACAGCTTCTAACTACTTTACTGATAACAACATCTGATTGTATAATAAACTAAGAAATAATCCATGTGCACGAATGCTGACATGTCCACACAACCCAGTGGTTTATACAATGTGATCTCTAGCAAAGCACCAAGGACATTTTTTCACAGAAATAGAAGGTCCCACTAAAATCTAACCACAAATGACACTGAAAGCCAAAGCGCCACAGTGCCTGACTCAGACATACCCCAAAGTGACAGTAATCAAACACAGAAGACGCAAGAGCAGAAATCAGTTCTACCTACAGTCAACCGCTTTTGTTGTTCTGAGAAAGGGCCTTGCTGTAATGTCGTGGGAATAATCTGCAGGGTGAGGAAGAAAGGGGCAAGGCGGTGTCTCTACTCAACAGCCACCTCAGATAAGACTAGTAGTTTTGTAGTGTGTCCGCACCACTCATTTGAAGACCTCTAATAGAATAAAGACATGGACCAAAACAAACAGCAAAACTGAACCCATGAAACAAGACAAAGTAAAGCCAAAATAAATAGTTATAATTAGTTCAAAAAGAGAATTTAGTTCATACCTGTGAAATAAAATCAGCACTCTCAGAAAGAAACAAAAGACAGGTCCTCAAACTTGAAGCATCACACCAGGTTAATTTTTCCAATTAAGCGTAAGCTTCCAGTGTGAACAGAGCCTAAGACTTGAAATAAGTACAACTCCCCAGCAATATGGTGTCCACGTCACTAGACCTACTTCTGATAAGACACCTCAAAATATGACAAGCCTGACTAAGAACCGTCTTCGGCTTCCTTCTGTGCACCATGTGGGCGTCCTTGCTACCAGAGACAAACTTCCTCACTATGCTGTGCTGATTACAATGGCTGTCCCAACAGTACATTGGTTTCAGAACCAGCATGTCTCCTGTGGTACAGACTTCCTAAAGGGATGGAGACAGATCGCCCAGTCAGCTACAACACTCTCCATCAATCTCATTCTTGAACATACACTTAAAGAAAGTGAGGTCGGGACCAGGATTGTACTTTAGTGGTAGGATGTACGGACACATAAGCCTAGGTCTGACCCCTAGAGAGGAGAGTAAGGAAGGCAAGAAGACAGGGATGGAAGAAAAGAAACAGGAAATGAACTGAAATCAGCATGCAAAAAAAAAAATATTATCTCTCCATATGTATGGTAATATTTCAGTACCAAGATATAGAGTAAATCTACATACCCATCAACAGGCAATGGATAGTGAAAATGTGATATATCAGTCTTATGACTTATATTACAATGGAGTATGATTCAAACACACACAGGATGAACCCTGACATTTATGACAAGATGGATGCAGCTTAAGGACACTGTGTGCCATGTCATAAGTCAGTGCAGAAGACACAGCATGCAATCTCTTGTGGAATTTTAAAGTTATCTCACAGAGATTAAGAGTAAGGAGTAATTATGGAAGACTGAGAAGAGTACGGGGATGGCTGGCTAACTGTCGCAGAGACAGGAGGATGTAGTTCAGGTAGAGCTGCAGAGAACTATGTTGTATAACTCAACAGATGCCTGGGAGCAACTCAGGTGTACTCATCATAAAAAAAGACGTTTAAGGCAGTGGATATGACCTATCAGTGCCAATTTATACATGAACCAAAAACCCACATCACACTGCAGCTCCCAATGACCCACATCACACTGCAGCTCCCAATGACTCACATCACACTGCAGCTCCTAATGTCTCACATCACACTGCAGCTCCTAATGTCTCACATCACACTGCAGCTCCTAATGTCTCACATCACACTGCAGCTCCCAATGACCCACATCACACTGCAGCTCCTAGTATGTGTGACATCATGCATGAGTCAATGCTACAAACACAAACTAGATAAAATGGCAACTTAATCAAGGCCTTGGAAACATACAACAACCTTGAGCTGGTGTGAAAGTCCTACTGTTCCCAAAGTTCCCATCACTTTCCCGAGTACACACATGCACAAGCACCCAGACACACACGCACAGGCTCGCACAGACACACACACACACACATGCACAGGTACACACGCATGCATACATGCACAGGCTCGCACACAGACACACACACATATGCACAGGCACACAGGCACAGAGCACAGGCTCGCACATGCTCACCTGTTCCCTCCCGCTCTCCCCCGGCCCTCTGGAGAAGGACAGGAGCAGTGAAGCCATCACTGCAAAGATCTACAGAGCAACTCAGAATCACTTTTCCCTGAGACAGGGCCTCAATATGCAGTTCTGGCTGGCCGAGAACTCCTGGAGCTCACCAGGCTGGCCTTCTGAACGCTGCCCTCTACACCTTTCTAAACTGATGTTCATTACCTTAACTGCTCAACAAGTATCACCAAAGCTGCTTCAGTGTGGAGTCCACCATAGCTCCTCCAGGTCCTGACTCTGCATGTCTGCAGTCACATCCCATCACGGCCATGTCTGCAGGCCAAATTTCAATACAGACTGTCTTCTTCACCCAGGCTTCCACTTCTCACAATGTAACATGATAGGATTACAGGTGGGAACAACCCAAACCCCACTTCCACACACTTCTGTGACTCCATTTGGTCCCTGAGTTCTGTCACCAGAGTTATGGTATCAACAACTGCTAACGCCCATCATCATGAAGCTAGGACTGAGGAAAGTCAGAACTCATGAGACCTACGGGACTGTGCTGACACAGGCTGCCCTTCTCCAGCTCAGAGTCTGGCTCGGCAGTTCCCCGCCAGGCCAGGGATCCCTACCTGTCTGGCTTTGGGGTTCTTCCCCGCAGCACTGTTCTCACTGGTATCATCCATTCCTCGAAGGACACTGATGAAATCTTTCTTGGAAACAGTCGCCATCAGCTTAGCCCGCTTCCGCATGGAGCCTCCTGCTTCCTTGACCTTTTCGCCAACATTCCTTTGGTGCTTCTGAACAGCATTGAAGAGCTGCACCACACCCCTAGAGTGTGAAGCATCAGGACACCATGAGACACACAGTACAGCAGGACACGGTCTCGCCACCAGAAGAGAGGCCAGTGCTCTCAGAGGGCCAATGTGCTAATCTATTCTCAAAAGCAAGCACTGAACTAAGTCTCACAGGGTCCCCTTAGTCAACAATGCAGGGACTTAACAGGCACTGTCTTTTTTAATCAAATCGGGAAATAAGCTCATTTTACTTCTACCTTAAAGCATGTTGAATCCATGAGTGAATGACCAATAAGGTGAATTCTCATGTTATTTTAAAATAATAATGGTTACAGAGTAGTGAAAACTGTGGTTTCATTTTTTTCAAACCAAAATGACCATGGTGTCTCAGTTTCCAGGGATCCTCACAGGCTGGGAATAGCATCACTGTCTTTTAACAGATGAGCTGAGACAGAGACACGCAATGGTGTGTGCACATTCTCACATCTCACTGCACAGCTCCCACACAGGTCAAAGGATAACTAGGGTCATCTGTTAACCCAACTTACAAACACTCGACTAGATGCAAGCGTTTGTTGTTTTGTTTTCACCCCCTTCCCTTCTCCCTCTTGCTCCAGCTCCCCACCCCCACCCCCACGCCACTCCAGGGCCCCGTGTTTGTTATTGTTGCTGTTGTTATTTTTTTTTTCCAGACACGGTTTCCCCACATAGTCTTGGCTATCCTGAATCCCCTTCTGTACACAAGGCTGGCCTCAAACTCATAGATCTCCCTGCCTATGTTTTTTTTGTTTGTTTGTTTTTCGAGACAGGGTTTCTCTGTGTAGCCCTGGTTGTCCTGGAACTCACTGTATAGACCAGGCTGGCCTCGAACTCAAATCCGCCTGCCTCTGCCTCCCAAGTGCTGAGATTAAAGGTGTGTGCCACCACCGCCCGGCTCCTGCCTGTTTTTTAAGTAGCACTTCCCCCAACCCCCCAGTCCCATGGTTGTCACTACACACAGAATTCATCCATTCTACGAGACTCATCTACACAGTCGAGGAGCGATCACACAGCAAACACCATATCCTATGCAGCTCTCGATATGGAAGATGAGGACTGTTTGGTGCCCATGCTGGGGGAGTGGGGGGGGGGGGCTAAGGTAAAGCTGGAGTAATATGTGAAATAGCATCCTGTAGATACAATGCCAGAGAACAAACCTAGCACCATGCATTTAGAAAGCATTAGAGGGCTGGAGAGATGGCTCAGTGGTTAAGAGCACTGACTGCTCTTCCAAGGGCCCTGAGTTCAAATCCCAGCAATTACATGGTGGCTCACAACCATCCATAATGAGATTTAATGCCCTCTTCTGGGTGTCTGAAGACAACTACAGTGTACTTACATATAATAAATAAATAAATCTTAAAAAAAAGGAAGCACTAGAAAATAACTGCAGTCACAGGACAAACATAAAAGTGATGACCCAAGCAGACTCAGACCAAAAACACACTTGTCACCCTGCAGTTCTGCTTCAGGGCACTTCCAAAGTCTTTGGTCAAACTCAGTCCATCACGGGTTGCGGGTGAGTCGCTTGGCTCTGAGAAGGCGGAGCTTAGGAATCCCCCAGGAGCACAGGAGGCAGTTGTTCTTAAAGGCTTCTGAAGCGCTGCCTTACGCTGCCTTACCTCGTAGCAATCCTCTGAAGGCTCCTCTCTGTCTCTTTGTCTTTGACAACGTCTGGCTTCACTCGGCACAGCATTTCCCACTCCCGCTTCTTATCAAGCTGTGTGGTGAATATGGTTGTTAGGAATACGGTTATATGAATGTGGTATCAGGTGATTTTGAAAGTGCAGCAAACTCTGATATGATCTGTGAAAGGACAGAGGTAATAAAGCACCCTACTTCTATATGTCAGAGGCTGTTTCAAAAAGCCAGTTTCAGGGGCTTAGCTCTGAGAGCCTGAAGTTAGTTAGCACTCTGTGCCTTGGGAGAGACAGCTCTAAGAGGCCGAACTCTGGCACCAGCTCTGCCAGTCCGTGCAGCCAGGCAGCGCACTGCAGGGTGAGCTGGTCACCCATCAGACCAGCACAGCCTCACAGTGGGATGCACACCAGCACTGTCCACCAGCACACCAGCACTGCCCACCTCGACAGGGGCAAGCTGTGCCTCCCATTCCGTACCAGCAGACCCATCAACCTTCAGGATCCAGTCTGCACCAGCTCTGGATGGAACACTATCACGTGCCCACACTCAAGGGTTACTATTTCTCCCCTCAAGGCACATCTAACCAAAGTTCTTGTCACACACAGTCTTTTTAGTCACAAATTCAAGTACTCAAGTGAACTAATTTCCGACCACTGCGCAAACACTGAAGGGGAGCTGGAGAAAAAAAGACTCAGCGAGAAGGCACAGGATAGTGTAAAGTGCTCTCTGAGCATCACCCTGATCCCCGGTGCCTGATTTCACAGGCTATGAGGTCTGTTTCCTGAGCTAATATACACTGGCTACATGAGCTACTCACCTAGTGCCACTAAGCATCTACACTGAGGATGGTGGAAAATGCCAACTCTTCTCTCCCCTCCTCCGCTGTATGTTAGGAACATGGCTAACACTCCTGACTGGACAACACAATCTCATCTGGCTCATCTGGAAAAAGCATTCTTCCTCCAATCAGAACATTTAAAGTCAGTACACGGTTCTGAGCGCTCTGTGCACAGCTCAGCTCCAGCACTCAAGCTGACCTGCAGGCTTGGCCCTGACTTTCAACGCTGTTCCGCCCTCCCTCCCTAGAATCTGGAGACTAGGATCTAGACCTAGTATCTAGGTTTAAAAAGTTGTTCTAGCCTTTGCCAGTTAATAAACAAATATTCACATTTCAGCCGAAAAGCTTTTTGTACAGTTTAGAGACAAAAGCTATCTTAAAGAACAAAAAGAATACTGAGTGTGAGGACAACTGTGTTACAAGGGCAAGGCCCTCAAGCCCAGGTCTAGCTGTGTTACAAGGGCAAGGCCCTCAAGCTCAGGTCTAGCTGTGTTAAGACGGCAAGGCCCTCAAGCCCAGGTCTAGCTGTGTTAAGACGGCAAGGCCCTCAAGCCCAGGTCTAGCTGTGTTAAGATGGCAAGGCCCTCAAGCCCAGGTCTAGCTGTGTTACAAGGGCAAGGCCCTCAAGCCCAGGTCTAGCTGTGTTACAAGGGCAAAGCCTTCAAGCCCAGGTCTAGCTGTGTTAAGACGGCAAAGCCTTCAAGCCCAGGTCTAGCTGTGTTAAGACGGCAAGGCCTTCAAGCCCAGGTCTAGCTGTGTTAAGACGGCAAAGCCTTCAAGCCCAGGTTTAGCTGTGTTAAGACGGCAAGGCCCTCAAGCCCAGGTCTAGCTGTGTTAAGACGGCAAAGCCTTCAAGCCCAGGTCTAGCTGTGTTAAGACGGCAAGGCCCTCAAGCCCAGGTCTAGCTGTGTTAAGACGGCAAAGCCTTCAAGTCCAGGTCTAGCTGTGTTAAGACGGCAAGGCCTTCAAGCCCAGGTCTAGCTGTGTTAAGACGGCAAGGCCTTCAAGTCCAGGTCTAGCTGTGTTAAGACGGCAAGGCCTTCAAGCCCAGGTCTAGCTGTGTTAAGACGGCAAGGCCTTCAAGCCCAGGTCTAGCTGTGTTAAGACGGCAAGGCCTTCAAGCCCAGCTTTCAAGCAGAAGAAGCAAAGAAGTGACGTGGGCACTGCCAGACATAAAGAACAATATCACGTAATCCATTTGTACCTGGAAACTACTCCTTGGAAGTTACTACTTCTATATTGTCAATACAAATATGGAAGGTTACTTTTCTTCCATTAGAAAATACTTATTTTTATAAGGAAATATTTTTGACATAGTGATACTTACTAATGTATGTACCTTACTATAGTTTCTTTTTGTTTGGTTGGTTTTGTTTTTTTTGGTTTGGTTTGGTTTGGTTTTTTGGTTTTTTTCAAGACAGGGTTTCTCTGAGTAGCCCTGGGTGTCCTGGAACTCACTCTGTAGACCAGGCTGGCCTCGAACTCAGAAATCCACCTGCCTCTGCCTCCCAAGTGCTGGGATTAAAGGCGTGCGCCACCTCCGCCCGGCCCAAAGTTTGTTTTACATTGACAGACACACCTGCTTCCTCTTCTCCAGCTTCTCCTGCTTTAGCTTCTCCTTCTCCTTCTCCAGCGCCCTGTTCTTGGTGAGGATGGTGGCTTTGCTTTTAGGAGTCTTTTTGTTAAGGATTTTTGCCATGGCATCTGCCCAGCCCAAATTAGTCCCGGCACTTGACTCTGTGGCGTCATTTTCTTCCTCACAGGATTCAACATTGTCCTCGCTGTCTGCTTCTACAGCTCCATCATCTGAGTAGTCCATCTCTGATTCACAGCTTCCTACAGATTGCAAGAGCAAAAATAAATTAACCTTTAGCGCCCAGGGCAGAACAACGCCAGAGCCCCCAAGGCCCTGGTCTGCAGCTCTGACGAGGAGCACCAGGATCTCTACGTCTAACAGCAAGAGACACGAGCCCACAGTGCTGACAGAGTCAATCCAACCGCTGCTCCACCTCACCTCCGTGAGGCTGCCGAGACCAGGGAGGACCGATGCTGAGTGCTCTCAATACTCAGAGTTCTAAGCTTATTGACGAGACTAACCAAGATTATTTTAAGTACTCAAGTTTTAATGCATTAAGAAAAACATTTTAGTGTCAGAGGACCAATTCTCTAAGACATTTGCCCCAAATATTAAAATTCTAAACCTGTGTCCAGAAAAATACTAAAAACCAGCCTAACTTTTTAAAGGTGCATATAGCACTGAAATTTTGACTTGGTCATTTCTTTTTTTTTTTTTTTTTTTTTTTTTTTGTTTTAGGAAAACCAAAACCAAAACCAAATGATATACTCAAGGTGCAGACATGTAGTGCTGAGTCCCAATGGCTACATCAGGCTCTAAGCTGACTGATCAAGTTCCTGGGTGTGCAGCAGAACCCCATCCTGCAGAAGCAGCATAGCTAGCGGCCAGCACTGGCTACAGGATGCAGGGCACTCTGTGGAATTCACTGGAAAACACTTCAAAGGGGGAAGTCACCCAGCAGCTGAGTGGCTTGGAATGTTCTCCAGTAAGAAGAGCTAACAAAGGCAGCGGAGAGTGTCTCAGAGGAAAACTGCCTCAGCATTACCTGTAAGAGACAAAGATCCTGTCCTAGGTTGACCCTGTGGAGGTGTATCCCAAAGCTTGGTTAAGAAGCAAACAAAAACAAAAAAACCCTATTACTTCAAACTTTCCTTATCAAACTACCAAAATACCAACATTAGTGATCATCTACTGGGAGTCATTCAGTGACTCCCTTGCACCAAGAGACAATATTAGAGTAAAAGGAGGAGGAAGAAGAAGAAGAGGAGGAAGAGGAGGAGGAGGAAGAAGAGGAGGAAGAGGAGGAGGAGGAAGAAGAAGAGGAGGAAGAGGAAGAAGAAGAGGAGGAAGAGGAGGAGGAAGAAGAGGAGGAGGAAGAAGATGAGGAGGAAGAGAATCAGGGCATGAATTTCCCACTGCTCCCTACTGACTACAACGCTGACGCCTCCTTACCTGTGGCCGACTGTGGAATTCTGGCTTTAAGCCATTAATCAGACAAACTGTTGCTTAGACCTTTTACCTAGAGACTCATTGTAATACACATCCTTCAGTTACTACTACTAAATGATACAAGCTGGGCATCCCTAAATTCGTAACTGAAATCCCAAGTACTACAATATGAACATGTTTAAGTGCCACACTGACCAGTTGTGTGTAACTGAATTTAATTTTGGAGCATGTCCTTAAATTTCCAGATTAGGGAGAGGATAATGAACCAGCAAAGCCTGCAGAGGGAATCAATGCACTGACAGCTGTATCCAGTAAAGGGCCACACAGCTTCTCCCCTGAAGCACCTCTGAGGACCCTGCATATTAACACGTAAACAATGTAGTTAGTGGAAAACATATTAACGTATCTTTTAGCCCTCAGAGTCAGCAGCACTACGGATGCTAATAACCAAATGTTCTAAAACAAAAGGCACCAAGCCACAGTGAGTGACCGGGAAGGCTGCACTAGAAAGATAAGGAAAAGAAATCTCTTTGACAAGTACTGGACCATCGACTGAAGTCCTTGAAAAAGCAGGTGACATGCAAGTGTTTCAAGAATACTGTCGGCAAAGGGCAGAGAGATCCAGAATGAGAGCAGACTCCACGGGTCAAGCAGCCAACATGAATAAAAAAGGCTAATTATCAAACGGCAGAGCAGAAAGTGACGAGACCTATCATGCAAGTTAAAAAGTCTGAGTGTCACTCATGAACTAGTGGCTTCCCATAGCGACTGAAGCCACCCTTCATGGATAACTGAAAGGCTCAAACACACTTGGAAAGCATCATCTACACATGCACAGTAACTGGAGAGTAGGAAGCGAATGCCTGAGCTTCCTTCCAATCCATGAAGCGAGGACACAGAAGTATGTTTAAAAGCAGCAGCCAGCAGCAGACACAAAACGAGACCTCCCGAGATACACCTACCTTCCATTCTGAAACTGTATCAAATGTTACTTCGTATCTCTCCTTTACTATTTCTTTAACTACCTTGCTTCTAACTCCCAAAGGCTCACAACCACACACACACACACACACACACACACACACACACACACAGTAATAGCATTTCATCTCTCTTGTGGCCTTTTGCTGCTGCTGGTTCCTTGAGCCTGTTCCATCTTGTCAGGGGTTCCAAATAGAAGCTCGTGGACATTGCTCTTACAGCCTTTTGTTTTGTTTTGTTTTGTTTGTTTTTTGTTTTGTTTTTCGAGACAGGGTTTCACTGTATAACCCTGGCTGTCATGGAACTCACTCTGTAGACCAGGCTGGCCTCGAACTCAGAAATCCGCCTGCCGCTGCCTCCCAAGTGCTGGGATTAAAGGCGTGTGCCACCACGGCTCGGGGACAGCCGTTTCTATTATCTGCTAAATGCTTACAAACTGACTGGCTGTAAGTAAAAAGAGCCAAATCCTCCCATCTTAATGATGTGAACATTTTGCAAGGTTTTTCAATACTAGCTTTGATTCTTCTCTACCAAAACACTTTGCCTATGTTTTGATCTGAGAAAACTAACCGTGTTTTTACTCCACTTCTAAGTAGATACTGGACCTGCAAAAGGCCTGGGGTTACCACCTGCCCATCTTTTGCTCTGCTCTTAATTTGTGTACCGCCTGTCACTATTTCTTCCTTTACTGTTAAGTTTCTAATTGGCACCGGCAGTTTCACCCATCTTAGTATCAGCTAACTAAGTGGAAACACAAAATTAAACATGACAGCGAGGTGCCTCTGAACAGCAGGGCTCCTCGCCCAACCTCACTCGCCCCACAGACTCAACGCCAGGAAACGCAGCCCTTGCCTTGGGAAGCTCAGCCGGGGCCACCTTACCTTCTGCATCGGGAGAGTCTTTGACCTCGTCTTCTCGCTTCGACATTGCAGCCTTGGCTACCATCTTCACCTTTTTCTTCTTCTTCGGAGAACTTTTAAGCTTTTCCGCTCGGCTCACACGTGAGCCCTGAACGGCCGCGGCCATTTTTTGGCTTGTCCGGAAGTGCCACCTGATAATTCCGTCGGGTTGCAACACACGGAACTTCCCCTCTAGTTCCGGGGTTACAGAGTTCCGGAACACCGTTGTCCCGCCTGAAGTTCCGCTGTCGGGGGCCTCCGGTGTAGACGGGGAGACGACTCGAGCCACGGGCTTCCTCCGGCAGAGTCCGTTCCTGGGCTCACCCCTGCCCCAGCGGCGCCCTCCCGGCGGCTGCTCCGGACTGCTCTCATTTCCCTCCCATAGACCGCATTCCCACCCACTGACTTGAGACCCTCCATGAACGAATGGATAACAACAGCAATGGAATCAGGAAGCAAGCTCAGCTTTCACATGTTTGTTCTGCTTTTGTTTAGGTTTATGTTTTGTTGTTTATTGTTGTTGTTTTTCCCCTAAGGACCAAGCACGGTGTTTTCTGAATGAACGTTTCTGGGTTTGGATAGATTCAGAGAGGCTGCCCAGGTAAGGGGCGGGTGGAATGAGCCACACCCTAAACCCTACCCTAGCACGTGCCCTAAACTACAAAACAATGGTTGTCCCAAGGTGTGTGGAGGCGGGGCAGGGCGACAATGGGATTATCCTCCTAAACTAAACCTTTAAATCCTATCTCGCGGGGCGGTGGTGGCGCACGCCTTTAATCCCAGCACTTGGGAGGCAGAGGCAGGTGGATTTCTGAGTTCGAGGCCAGCCTGGTCTACAGAGTGAGTTCCAGGACAGCCAGGGCTGCACAGAGAAACCCTGTCTCGAAAAATAAAATAAAATAAAATAAATCTCATCTCGTTCCTTCACCAATCTGCTAAACTCAGACTCCACCGTTCCTTCGAGGTCTGTAAATGTAAGGAGCTTTCCTTCGTTTTGTGAGTTGCTCTAGGATCCCCACCATATTCCAGCCCCCAACCCAAAGCCCACCAGTGTTATTAAAGGATCTGATCTCCTGAAATACTGTCCCAGCACCTGTCTATCACGACCCAGTAGGTTTTCATTCTTTTCCTATTGGTTTTTAGTACTCCAAATTTGTCTTTAAAAAAAAAAAAGGAAAACCAAAAGAAAATATGAATCCTTATGTTGATTGATTAGAATTGGTGTCTCTGTAGGAGATACATGTATACATCCTAAAAACAAAACAAAACAAAACAAACATTTTTTTTAAAACGGCACAGGAAATGCAGCATTGTTAAGTACGGTTTAGGACAAGATCAGATGCCAGCATGAGTCTCCGAAAAGAACAATTCCAGTGCCACATAAAGGAGTTTCCCAGGTGTTGCTGCTTTCTGGGTCTTCTCACCTCTACAGCAGTACAGCACTGTAATTAGAATGTTGTGCTGGCTGGCCCTGAGCTACTTTCCCCATGGTCACGCATTTACACTGTAACAGGGCCCCAGGCCTTAGCATAACTGACTCTATGATGGAAGTTCCATTCAAGCTGTAAAAAAATGTAGACAGTACCACCTGTCAAAACAAAGACCTAATCCATCAAAGTCCATATCGTTCCCAGAAACTCTCAAAATGCACTAGCCTTCCCTTGTAGCTTCTGTAGTTCCATTCCTGGGTAACTGCTCTTGTTAACTGAAGTATGTCAACTCAGAGCATGCGGTTTGTGCTTAAAGGCTCACCCTCAGAAAGACTCAGTGGTACACTGGAATCCTAGACACCCAGTGTAGTTGCTGGCCAGCTAATAAAGCCTTTTTATTGGCGTAAACCACGCCCTCTTCTCTGGTGGATACCCCCACAACAGCCCGGGGGGTTCTTTTTTTAATATTTACTTTCATTTTTTTCATACAATATATTTTAATCATATTGTCTCCTTTCCCCTAGTTCCTCTGAGATCTCACCCACCTCCCTACTAAGCCAACGTCATATTCTTTCTCTCTCTCTCAAGCCCCCAACCCCAAACCAGGGAAAACATCAACAAAAATTTCAAAACAGCCAAACTATTTTTTCAAGATATATTTTCTATTTTTGTGTTTATGTGCACCACATGTGGTGATGCCTGTGGGGGGCCAGAAGAAAGGGTAGGATCCCCTGAGCTGGAATCCACTGGAGAGCCCTCTATCATGGGTGCTGGGAACCCAACCAGCCTCCTCTGTAAGAACAGTAAGTATTCTTAATCACTGGACCATCTCTCCAGCTCCCAGTCTCTCCCTTAATTTTTTTCTACTTATCCTTTGTCAAATTCATATGTGTATTCAGTGTATCTTGATAATAGTTACTGCCAAATCTCTCATGCCCCATCCCCTACATCATGTGTTCCTCCCATTTCAGGTCCCGTTTCTTTTTTCTTTTTTCTTTTGTAAACTACTGAGTCTAGTTGGTGCTGCCTCTTTGCTTGTGGACAACCTACCATCAGCCATACCCTTGAAGAAAAATATGCATTCCCTCCCACCCCCAGCCATCAATTCCTCTATACCAGAAGCTCCTCACCTAGGGGTGGGGCTTCATTAATCCCTGTCCTGCCCAGGAACCCATTTCGTTTTTTATTTTAGTTTGAAGCAACATCTTACCAAGTTCCCCAGGCTAGCCTTGATTGGACTCCGTAGTCCAGGCGCATCTCAAATTTTACAATGTTCCTGTCTTGGCCTCTACAGTACTTAGGGTGTCAGGCCTGTGTCATCGGACCCAGCTTTTTCATCAGTATAATAGATTATATGTGGGCTGGTGAAATAGCTCAGCAGGTAAGAGCACCGACTGCTCTTCCGAAGGCTGTGAGTTCAAATCCCAGCAACTACATGGTGGCTCAAAACCATCCGTAATTAGGTCTGATGCCCTCTTCTGGTGTGTCTGAAGACAGCTACGTTGTACTTACATATAACAATAAATAAATCTTTTAAAAAAAATAGCTTATATGTAAGAACTGTTATGGACTTGGTTACAATTTAAAATCTTGCTTGTGAGAGGAAAAAATATAGTTGGTTACCCAGTAATATTTTTCTTCATTAAAGTAATCTAAAGTGGAATCCGGGGTTTGAATCCAGAAAGTTGATGATCAGAAATGGACACAGCTAAGTGAGAAGTGTCTGCTTTACTTCCTTTGGTTTTCATAATAAACCAGGGAGCTTGCTGTTTTACAGATGAGGAAACCGAGGCTGAGAAGAAAGTAATTGTTCAGAAATCACACAGGCAGCGAATGGTAGACTGGACTGAGACTTGAGCCCCAGCGTTGACTCAGCCATTGACACGCAAGCCTGCTTACACCGTCGAACTTTTACAAAGCATGAATAAAAATAAGCAACGAAAATTCCAGGCAGGCACTAGAATTCACAGATTAGAAGAGAAATGTCTTCTGTTATGATTCACGGTAATAAAGACTCAAGAAGAACATCCACTATCGTGTTTCTGGGCAGGCCTTGTCCCCAGAAGGAGATGACCAATGCAAGACCAGCTCAAAGACATTTTCGTTCTGTCCCATTCCAATTTATTTCCATTTACTCTTATTACTATTTCTTAGATGCTTGTTTTCTATGAGAGAAAGGAAGAGCGTGGATTTCGGTGGGAGGGGAGGGAAGGAATGGGGAATGGGAAGCTATCATCAATCAGAATGTATTGTATCCAAAAACAATTTTCAGCCGGGCAGTGGTGGCACATGCCTTTAATCCCAGCACTTGGGAGGCAGAGGCAGGTAGATTTCTGAG
>NW_022196891.1:83778392-83798385 GCF_008632895.1 Mastomys coucha
CCCGCCCCTCCCCCACCCCTGCGCCCACCTCCCCACTGCAGACTCTCAGTCTGGAACCCTAAGTCAAAATGCACTCTTTGCTCTAGATCATAAGAGCAACAGAAAAGTAATATGACGGATCCCTTGAGGGTTTGGAGACCCATTAAACAGTGACTAGAACTCCACGTTCCTATGCCAGCTGATTTTATTTTTTAAAGAAAACCAAGTATTTCTAAAGTCCGTGAACTTCAGAATCCTGTCTGGAAGTCTTCTGAGTCCTATGCTGTCATTTTGTTTTCCCTCTGAAACTGGCCTCAAACTTTCTATATAGCCAACCACGGGACTTAAGCTTGAAGCCACGTGGACTCCTAATTTCCCTGCCTCTGCCCCACAAGAGGCGAGATTACAAGCCTGGGCCTCTATGTCTGGCTCAGTAAGCAGTAAGAGGAGTCCAATCCCCATTTTCATACATGCGAGGCCGACACTATCAACAGAGCCACATCCCTGGCTAAGCCTCAAGTTTGTAGATTCTTTTAAATGATAGTTTCCATCTTCATTAGTCTTTTTCTGGTGTCTCTTTGTTTTTACTTTATTTTTGATTTGTGTGCATGTGTTTTTAAACATGAGAGCAGTCAGTGCCCACAGAGGCCAGAAGGTGGTGGTGAACCCTGTAGATGGAGTTATTATATAGGCAGCTCTGAGATGCCCAGCGTGGGTTCTGGGAACTAAGGTCAGGTCCTTTGCAAGAGCAATGCTCACTTTTAATCTCCCAGCCCCTTCATTACTCTCTTCTAGCATGGCACTCCTGCTGGTGACACAATTAAGACCTAGTCAAGTCTCCCTTTTGATTCCTAACCAGTCTCGGCCCTCGGTGCTGTTAGCCTGATTAAAACATTCTAGTCACAGACAAGAAAGGGACAGGCTATCTCTGGCTGGTGTTAAACAAAGGAGCAAGTGAAAACCGGCAGAAGGAGCAGGGTTTATTTCATGTGAACAAATTGTTCTTGGGCTCCTGGTCTCACAGCCTGCATTAGCGATCTGGCCACTACCATGCGTCAAGGAGACACACCGCACCTTGCATACCTTGCCCGTAAATACCCTCCATGCTAGGGGACTTAGTAGTCTCCAAGTCAACATTCATCAGCCATGACAAGATTTTTCCAGCTCTTCTGAAGTCAAGCTAACAAGAGCAAAGTGGGTTGGCGAATCCCGCTAACTCTCTAACTTCCACTTCAGTGGGAAGTTACATCCCCAGCCCTGTAGAAGGAACTCTGACTTCCTTTCCTTAGTGGCAGGTGAACCCAACCTGTGTGTCCCCAGTAGACCAGAGGTGTGGCCAGAGGAAGCTCCCCAGGGCCCAGCTGCTTAAGTCTTGTGAAACTGAGAGGACACATCTTCTAAAACAGGGGCTGATTTTTCCAGTGGTGAGAGCTCAGAGAAACTTCCCTAAGCCTGCCATTCAGTTATGCGTTCGACCAGGAAGTACTTGCTTAACCCCCCGAATAAGACAGGCAGTGTTTTAGACACGGGATTCCTGCCCAGAGAAGATTCTTTGTGATGCTCACAACTATACAAATGAGACAGACAACCAAGCACAAAAGCACACAAGAGGAGGAGAACTCCTAACTGTCCCTGGAGCATCAGCCCAACACAGTCCCCTGTTGCCGACCCAGCTTACTCAATGCTGGCCCATCTGCTTGCCCATTTGGACCTCAATCCTACCCTTCCCTGCTTTTTTTGTTGTTGTTTTGTTTTTGGTTTTTCAAGACAGGGTTTCTCTGTATAGCCCTGGCTGTCCTGGAACTCACTATGTAAACCAGACTGGTCTCGAACTCAGAAATCTGCCTGCCTCTGCCTCCCCAGTGCGGGATTAAAGGCGTGCACCACCACTGCCGGGCTCCCTTCCCTGCTCTTATCACCAAGTTCTGCTCTTTCCCCTTGCAGCTGGACTCCATCCTGCCACTTCGTCAGAGGAATTCATCAGTAGTCACCCAGCGCCAGGATTCTGAGCCTGCTGGTGGTAGAGCATCCAGTGGCTGTAGGAATGTGTGAAGGGTGCGGCTATTCATCTCCTGGTGATCAGGAAACACATGGAGAGACAGGAACAAGCTCTGGCCCCTCCAGGGACTCATCCCAGTGACCTACGTACACTTCTAGCTAACTGTCACCTAGAGTTTCCACAATCTCCCAAAAGGACAGCAAGTGCTTTTCAACTCATGAGCCTGTGGAGGATTTCACACTCAAGCCATAAGACCACAGAAGCAGCCAGTTACCACTTCACATCAGGGGAGAACATGCTCAAGTTGTGGTCTAGCTTAGCAGTAGAGTGCTAGCCTATCGATGGTATACATAGCCCAAGTTCCATCTGTAGCAATGAGTGGGGGTGGGGGGGAGCAGGGGTGAGGGGGAGGGTTGGAGTGTGGAATGGGGTGCGATCATAACCATGAAAAGGGAAAACAGTGAATCCATGAAGTGAGTGGATCCCAGAGAATTAAGGCCAGAGGTAAATATCTTTTTTTTTTCTTTTTTTATTTCTTTTTCTTTTTTTTTTTTTTTTTTTTTTTTTTTTTTTTGGTTTTTTCAAGACAGGGTTTCTCTGTGTAGCCTTGGCTGTCCTGGAACTCACTCTGTAGACCAGACTGGCCTCGAACTCAGAAATCCGCCTGCCTCTGCCTCCCAAGTGCTGGGATTAAAGGTGTGGGCCACCACTGCCCGGCGAGGTAAATATCTTTATGAGGTTCATACCTCCAGGGTTATACTGAGCTAGGAATATCTGATTTTAGTATTATATATTTATCCTCACAGATCTTTCTGAGCATGAGAAATAACAGAAAAAAAAATGTTCTATTTCCCAATATGAGTTGAGTCAAGTCAGGTTGAGACACAGGTAAAGAGAAAACACTGGACCCCTGCTAGCATTTGTTCTCAGCTATGTCTTCCTTGAAATCTGCTAATCTAGCTACCGTATAGCCTTCAAATCAAAAGTTTAGAGTAGAAAGTTACTAACAGGGAAGCTAGCCTGGTGATCTGCAGAATGTCAAGGTCACAGGGTGATAGGTTGACTTAGTTATTTTCCATTACTGCGAAAGGACACCATGACTAAGGAACATATAAAGGAAGGCTTGCTGTCGGGGGCTTCCAGTTTCAGAGGGGTCCACGATCATCATGGTGGGGAGCATGCTGGCAGGCAGACAGACATGGTGCCGGAGTAGTAGCTGAGAACTTCAATCTGATCCACTAGATGGAAAGAGAGAGAGAGAGAAAAACAGACAGATAGACACAGAGAGATGAGACAGACAGAGAAACAGACAGAGTGACAGAAGACAGACAGACCAGGACTGGTGTGGGCTTTTGAAACCGCAAAGCTCACTTAATGGCCACACTTCCTCCAACAGAACCACACCTCCTAATCCTTCTTAAGTAGTTCTCAGCTAGCAACCAGACATTCAAATAGGAGCCTGTGGAGGTCATTCCTACTCGAACCACCACTTAGGCTTTAAAGTCCCCTGGAAGTGAAACGTTGGTGTAGCCCCTTCACCGGGTCTTGTTAAGAAAAAAACCTAAGTGGCAGCGGGGAAGAGAAGACTGCTGTGTGTACCAGTGTGATCTCCAGTGTGATCTCCTGATCAGTCAGCTGGTGTGGGGAGAGAAGAGGGGACCTGGCATCATGCCCACTAATCAGTCAGCCAATGAGGAGAGAGAGGAGGAACCGACATCATGCCCTCCTGATCAGTCAGCCAATGAGGAGAGAGAGGAGGAGACCTGGCATCATGCCAACAGATCAGTCAGCCAAGGAGGAGAGAGAGGAGGGGACTTGGCATCCCCTGATCAGTCAGCCAATGAAAGAGAGGAGGGAACCTGGCATCATGCCCACTAGATCAGTCAGCCAATGAGGGGAGAGAGGAGGAACCTGACATCATGCCCTCCTGATCAGTCAGCCAATGAGAAGACAGGAGGGTGTGACGTCGGTGTGTAAATTGTTCTTTGCACCCAACAACTTGCCTGCCATTCCGAACTGACACTCAGCTTTGAAAAACTGTAAAATAAATTGCCTCATTTTTTGCAACTTTGAACTTTTAGTGCTTTTATTTTTGAGGGATGTGCACGTGTGTGTGCATGCGTGCGCACCTGTGCTGGTGCATGTGTGTGTGTGTGTGTGTGTGTGTGTGTGTGTGTGTGTGTGTGTGTGTGTATTGGGGTGGGGCGGGATATCTTTAATTGCTGGAGTATTGCTACTTTAAAAAAACGTTCATGGGCCAGGCAGTGGTGGTGCACACCTTTAATCCCAGCACTTGGGAGGCGAAGGCAGGCAGATTAATGAGTTCGAGGCCAGCCTGGTCTACAGAGTAAGTTCCAGGACACTCATGGCTACACAGAAAAAAAAACCTGTCTCAAAAAACAAAACAAAACAAAACAAACAAACAAATAAAAAAAAAAACCTTCATGGGCCTGGAGAAATGGTTTAGAGGTTCAGAGCACTGAGTGCTCTTCCAGAGGTCCTGAGTTCAATTCCCAGCAACCACATGGTGGCTCACAACCATCTGTAATAAGATTCAATGCCCTCTTCTGGTATGTCTGAAGATGGCTACAGTGTACTCATATACACAAAATAAATAAATAAATAAATAAAAGAAACCTTCACGTCCTTGATAACTTTTCAACTCAGCTCCAGTATTTCCTGAACTTGCCACGTCATGGGGTTCACTGTTAGCTAACTTTCTTTATAGTAATTCAATGCTGGAGGCTAGCACATAAAGGAAAGAAGTGTGATTTTGGCTTAGATCTCTGTCTTTATTAAGGTATGGTTTTTATCCTATGGCGGACCATTGCTGGTAGGGTTCCAGGGTGGTTCAGGGATTTCTTCCAAGGCAAGTAGGACACAGGAAGTACATATACATTTTGATCTCTCCTTTCCATTCTGAATTTTATTTATTATGTGTGGCATTGGTCCTAAAATTTCAGGCATGCTAAGTATAAGCCCTACTCCCAAATTCTATACTCCTATAAGAAGGCTCATCTCCTTCTTATAAAGGCAGTAAAGATGGATCGCAGGGTCTCCACTCTGATCTTAGACTTCTCAAAGGCACAGGCTGTACATCGAATCTCTTACATTTCTATTCCCCATGGTCTCACAATAGAGATTCGGTTTCAGTCTGAATTTCAGGAGGAATAAAACTCTATTCAGACAATGGCAATCGTCCCAAGGGTCTTGGTAGCTACCACGGTTGACTTCTGATTCACCGTCCTAAACAGCTATTTGGCTAAGCAGATTCTTTTTAATACGGGGAATATGAAGTGATCCTCCTGGGATGGAAGCTCATATTTAGAAAACCCATTGGTAATACTTCTGTTGATGATCTGTGCATCACTTACAGAAAAAAACAACAAAAGTGAATTGATACATTTTTTTTTTCTTTTTGTGGAAGGATTCAGTAATGGCCCCAATTACATTCTCTACAAGAGGGTCTCTCTAATTAGTGGTAGCAGCTTGCAGGGAATCTCTGACCTTTTGTTCCTGCTTCTACTAATGGAAAAGGCCTTGTGCCATGTGAGGATGGGCATAATGAGGTTGGGCTGAAAGCCACTAAATAATGTCATAAATATATCCTGACAATTGTTGATTTTTCCATGGGGCAACTATAAGATGATTCTGTTGACTTCAGCAGATGCTCTGAGTGGGTCAGGCTCCACAGAACGCTCTCCTGAAAACACATGACTTATCCCTGGGTATTTCTCTTTGATGAGAGACAAGTAGAGTGATGGGTGGCTGCTTGGGCTTCACTCTAACAAACTGTACCCAGAGAGAATGTCTACTGTGGATGGAAATGCAAATAGTGCCCTTCGGATTGCAGGAAGTCCAAGGTCAATCTTTTTTGTTTGTTTGTTTTGTTTTTTTTGTGTGTGTGTTTTTTTTTTTGAGACAGGGTTTCTCTGTATAGCCCTGGCTGTACTGGAACTCACTCTGCAGACCAGGATGGCCTCAAACTCAGAAATCTGCCTGCCTCTGCCTCCCAAGCGCTGGGATTAAAGGAGTGTGCCACCACGGCCCGGCCCAAGGTCATCTTAATAAAAAACAATTCAGAGACAGAAATTACCCTGTATTAAGTAATAAGCAGAGGTTTCAGAATCAGGGGTATGAGTATAACCTGAAGAACTCAGTAGTTGGAGACAATCAGGAGCCAAGTTCAAGGCCTAGGGAAGAACCAGCAGATTTGGTACAAATGAAATAGCAATCATGTCTGAAATTAGCAACCTCTCTCCAGCCTTTCACCTCTGCCTCAAACTTAATATGACCCCTCCATGAGATGTTATAGTCGTCTCCAGAAGACTGATAACGTCAGTTGTCTCTTGTGTGCACAGAGGGACATAGTGAACTTCAAAAATGTGTGCAAAGTGCAGTAATCCCTTATCCATCACTCTTCACATCTTTCCATGACTTCCAAGACCCTGCAGGTTTGGCCCAGAAGTACAGGAGCAAGTGACATTTCGGACTGTCACACTACCAGGATCAACTGCTGCTGCATCCAATACACATGCTGTGGAATGGGTAACTTCCACACCCACTCGTCTACTCCAGTCATATCCAAATTATCGGGGGTAAAAGCCTGATTAAAGATGAGGGGCGTTATAGCCCCAAAAGGGAGCTTGTGCCTCCTGGATATTCAGTCGCTGGTATCTCCTAACTCAGCCGTGTTCCAGATTAGTCTTTCAAGTTGTCAACACGCCCCCTTATTTAGGCATAAAAGTACCCCAAGAAATGATTCCTTAATGGCTAAACTTAAGATTAAGCATTGTCTCCTGACCAGCACAATGTTCCATAATATCCTAATTCAATTCCTGGCTGTCCTTAACTTGGAATTCCTCTCAAGGAATCTGCCTTGCAAGACAGGTTTTCCTCATAGCTAGCAACAGAGGTTAAGCACATTCCTTAGGGCAGTCCCACAGAAGAAAGAACTGTTTTACGTACTAGAGAGTAATCAAAGGGCTTCCCTCACTCAAGGACATTAGTTAGAAGTGTTAGGTCAGAACTTCCTAGTCCTTGCCTCCAGCAGAAGTGGGGAGGGCACCATTGCTCTTCTTCCCACTTCACAACTGGATATGTGATCTTGGTCAGTAAGATCACTGACCTTGATATGACTGTCACCTGCCTATGTGACTCTTGTCATCTGCCCTGCTTGCTGTATGCTTTTTAAGCCTGAATTTCACCTTATACAAATACATTCAGATTCACCACACCCTGTGTCGAGTTTGTTTGTCATCCACCAACTTATTGCCCACCTGACCAGAATTCTCATCCCGTGGAAATTGGGGTTCCAGCAACAAACCTGGTCCATGGCAACTGCCTCGTCTTCCACACTAATACTACTGAGACTGAGACCCGCTGAGGCCCCTCCCGTGCAGACCTTTGACTTTTCCCTAGGTTGCTCTCCCATGATGCACACTTCAGTCATGCCTACATTTCATGTCACAGGTTGCTACCTTCTCTTTGATGACTGTCCTCTGCGGTCTACCTTCTCAGAAAGACATATTCTTGCCCCAGCTCTCCCCATTCGTCAACAAAATGTCACCACCCTCGGGGAAACCTTTCCTAATGTCCACCCAACTTCTATACCTATCGGCACTTCTAAGATTGTTTGAAATCCTGGGTAGGAGTGAGACTGAACTTTTGAATCTTCACTGTTGGCAAGTGACCAGTGGAGGATTCCCACCTCCAGCGAGTAGCACAAGTGCACATATCTAAATGATGTTTTCCTTCTCGGTGCAGTGGTGCTGCTGTTGGTGGTGGTGGTAGTAGTTACTATGGTGATGATCATGATGGTGATGTCCATAGTGATGATGGTAGTATCACTGGTGGTAGGGATGATGATGATTTCCTCGCTGATATGGGAATCAGCATTTTCAGGATTTCAGTGCCAGACTGGGACTCCTGAAGCACACAACCTTATTGACTGGTCAGCTATTCTGGTTGGGTCTCTCCGGTGTGACACAACCGTTGTGAGAGTGTTCTGACCGCAGAGGCAGTCAGCACCAGGGACAAAGCGACCTCAGGCTTTCAGTGTCTCGGGTAATAACTTTTGTTATTATCTTAATGTAAGTTGATTTAATAGATTCTTTTAATGTGTTCATGTTTATCCAGTCAGCTCTGTTCCTATAGATCTGTGGTTCTCAACATTCCTAAGGCTGCAAACCCTTTAATACAGTTCCTCATGTCTTGTTGACTCCCAACCATAATTTTTTTCTTACTACTTCACAATTGTAATTTTGCTACCATTATGGATCGCAATGTAAGTATCTCATGTGTGGGAAATCTGATATGCGACCCCCGTGAAAGGGTTGTTTTCCCGTAAAAGGGGTCCCTTCCTTTCTTGTCTTGCTTTCTTTAGTCTCGGTCCCACTTTTGCTCAGACTGAAGAGAGGGCAGAGATAATCCCTCTCTTACACTTAAACTCCCATTGCGACTCCATGTGCTGGACACTCTCCTCTCTTGGGAATGCTTTTGATGACTCTAAGATTATGAGGGAGGAAGAATGATGTCGCTATTCATCATTACATAACTCTGAGCTTATAACTGCTCTTTAGAATACAGAGACCAGCCAGGCAGTGGTGGTGCGTGCTTTTAATCCCAGCGCTGGGGAGGCAGAGGCAGGTGGATTTCTGAGTTCGAGGCCAGCCTGATCTGCAAAGTGAGTTCCAGGACAGCCAGGGCTACACAGAGAAACTATCTCAAAAACAAAACGAAACAAAACCCCCAAAACACAAAAAGCTTCATTTAGAATACAGAGATCACAATCTCTAATATTAAAGCCTGGTGACAAAAGAGGAAGGATCAAGGAACTCTAGGGCTTTTGTATTTTGTTGTCACTATATTGTTAAGGGAGGGGACCCTACCATAGTAGAACACATACCACAAGTCTTGTCAACAGAAGAAACACAATTCTCCCCTCAAAGGGGGTAGTTTACACTACAGTCAAATAGAAGTAAACATGGTGCAGGGACACAAATTCTGCTCACCTCAATGTCCATGTTCAAATGTGGCAGCAATTTTATGAACAAAGAAAGTCACTAGTCAACACAATTTTCAAATACATCGGTAGAAACCTCAGGTCCCAGGTCACAACAAACCAGGGGAATCTCTGCTGTATGCCCTAGATACTATCTGATCACATTCTTAGCTTTGGGGTTGGTAAAACATAGCCAACTGTGCATAGATCACCAAAGATTTACCTAATAGACGTAAGGATGCTAGGTCACATGCAGAGGCAGGCATGGTGTTTGGTTCAGATTGACAGCTTGACACAGTCCAGGATCGCCTGGGAAGAGTGTCTCATTGAGAGATTGTCTTGATCTTCTAATTGATGTTGGAAGACCCAATCCACTGTGGGCAGTAGCATTCCCTGTGCTTTCGTCCTGGACCTTATGAGAGAGAAGAAAGTGAGCTTAGTAGTAGACATGCCTAGATGTATTCATTTTCTCGAATACCTGCTGACATTCCTGCCTTGATTCCCCTGCAGTGACAGTCTATCACCTGGAATTAACCATCTCCCTCAAAGTTGCCTTTGTCAATGTATTTTATTACATTGATAGGAAACAAAACTATGGCAGCGGATGGTAAATGGCTATTAAATGAGGATCAAGTTGATCCATAATATGGCTCTGGACTTGAGATACTCTGACCGCTCCACACCATCGAAATTCTAGTCAGTTAATCAGCCTTTCTGCTAATGTCCATCCACAAGATCAAATCTACTCATTCGAGTCATACTATAATTTATATAATACACTAGTGATCTCTGTGGGAATGTTCTTATAGAATGATTTTTTTGAATGTCTAGATTTTGAGGAGCATACAACTAAAACAGATGAAAAATTATTCTTCTTATGCCATTTATGAGTAGGGGAAGGCAGGTTAAAAGTTTCCAGTCTATAACTGTTATCATATTGCAATGACATGTCTGCTGTGTTTGGTGATCTTGTCTTTTTCAACATAGCATCTTGCCGTGTCATTTCTGGCTACCCTGGAAGTTACAATGATCCTCTTGAATCTCCTTCCCCAAAGCTAGGATTGCAGGTGTGTGTGCACTTTCATGCCTAGCTTAAAATACTTTTATTTTGATAGACAAACAAGCAATAAATAAGTTTTTTGAAACAGGGTCTTACTCTGTAGCCCTGGCTAGCCTGGAAATCCTTATAGAGGCAAAGTTGGCCTTGAACTCACAGAGATCAGAGGATCAACTAACTCTAAGTGCTGGAATGAAAAAGATGAACCACCATATTCAACAAAACATTTTTTAAAGAGAATAACATATGAGAATGCTTTTACTTGCAATGGATTTCTAGGCACTGGGAATGTTCTCTTCTGTGCTTTTGCTGAAGATCTGTGTGTGTGTGTGTGTGTGTGTGTGTGTGTGTGTGTGTGTGTGTGTAGCAGGAAGCCACATTCCGTGTGGTACAGGTCCCTTGGAAACGTTTTTTGGCTTCATGGTGGGAACAGGACATAGGAGCGGATCAGGTTGGGCATGGACTCCAGGGCAGCAGATTAAAAAATGTCCTTCTAGAGGCCAGAAATGGCAGAAGGGAGATTTCATTTTAATCTCGTTTAAATGAGCACCTCTTCCTAGATGCCTTAACAGAGAATGTGACAGGAGCAGAAGGGAGGCACCTGGACACATTATGGTCTGGCCAACTGGACTGTCCAGCTCATCCGTCCCCATACTTCACCCGGTGTCTGCCCAGAGTCCTTTAAAATGTCCCAAGAGTAGACACTCAATAGCATCCTTCCTCCTGCGACTCCAGCTGCTATTCCCTGTCCTTTTTCTGTCTGTCCCTCACATTCTCACCTACAAATCTATAACAAGCATCTATCCAAAACTTATCCCCTGCTGTGGCCCATCAATTTCATTTTTTTTTTTTTGAATTCCTAAGACAAGAACCCAAATCCATCAGCTCCAAGTAGCTCTGTTACCCTTGGAGTTTCTTGAGTGAGTCCCTACTCCCCGACAAATCAAGCTCACTTAAGAGCCAGCAAAGGCTCCATCAATCCCCCAAGCGCCCTGACATTGCCACATCACCCCCAGCCTCTTCATCTGTGTTGTTCTTCCTGCAGACTTCTTGTCAGTCGATCTGTAACACACAAGCCCACACGTGTTCTCACTAGGAAGTTTACGAGCCCTCACTGTGAAGTAGAAAGGAAAGGCCGGGTCTAAGTGGCTGCCTTCCTACTTACTACTCCTTCAGACCGCACAGTGAAAACCAGCTCTGTCTGAAATTTGAAAAGGTGCGGTTTGTGCCCTCTTGCTCTGTAGGCTGTGGCGGTGCTTCGCAGCAGAAGTCTCCTCCTTCTCTCATTGGGGGTGGGGGGGTGGGGTGGGCTGTAGTCTCCCGCCTCCACCTCCTTCTACTCTTAATTCTTCATGTATGGCTGCCTTTTTTGTTGCAAATAGAGCCCTAACTCTTACTTTACAAATAGATACTGCACAGTGTGAGTGCGTATGGAGGAGGGACGATCGATAATGTTAGTTATGAAACCTGATCATGAGTGGTTTTACTCAGTTAGCCCCTTTGCTTTATTTATGTCCCTTTGAGGAGGATCTGAAGCCAATATTCAAAAGAAGTGCAGATGAAGAGAGGCACAAGAGGATCTAAGACACTGTCACATTGTTTCACAAGAGGATCTAAGACACTGTCACATAGTTTCATGCTAGGGAACAGTCTTCCTTACGTTGTCTCTTTAAACAGCTCCTGTTTAGAGATTTGCTTGTTTAGTGTTTGTATTAGTCAGCGTTCTCTAGAGTCCCAGAACTTAAGGAATGTCTCTATATATTAAGGGAATTTATTGTAACAGCTTATAGTCTGCAGTCCAACTAACCCGACAATGAGCAGCTGTAAAAGGGAAGCCCAAGAGTCTAGTAGTGGCTCAGTCCCACAAGGCTAGCTGTTTCAGCTGGTCTTCTGTAGAAGTAGGTTCCAACATATGTGCTGGCAAGTAAGTGCAGGCAGGCAAAGAGCGAGTCTTCCTTCTTCCAATGTCCTTATGTAGGTCTCCGGCAGAAGGTGTGGTGCAGATTAAGGCACGTGTACCACCGCGCCTGAATCTGGAACTTGCTGTGCCCCAGGTTGACCTTGAACTCAGAGATCGGCTTGCCTCAGTCTCCTGGAATTAAAGGCATGTACTACCTGGCCTGAGTCTAAGCTTTTCATGGCCACTATGCCTCAAGACCTCCATGTCAAGATCCAGGTCAGACACCTGTATCTTCCAGCCTCAAGATCTGGATCATAGGTGTGCCCTCCATTGTGGACTGTAGTTCATTCCAGGTATGGTCAAGTTGGCAACCAGGAATAGCCACCACAGTGCTTATTTCTTAATTGGTTGATTATTTACTAATTGATTATTTATTGCTTACTTGTTTATTGATTATTGATTGATTGATTGACTATTGCTCGCTTATTTATTTACTTATTTTTCGTGTGTGGTCTGTGCACAGTTGTTTGAAGCTGTGTGTGTCCATGCATGGAGGCTAGGGGAGGTTCTCAGTTGACCTGTCTATCACTGTCCACAGTCTTCCCTTGAGACAGGGCCTCTCACTGAACCCAGAACTAGGCTGGCAGCCAGTAAGCCTCAGCAAGCCTCCTGACCCCATGCCCACAGTCCTGGAGTTACAGGTTCTTGTCCCCACAGAGATCTCTTCATAGGGTCACTGAGGATTTGAACTCAGATCTTCATGTCCACACAGGCAGTGCTCAACCCACTGAGCCACCCCTGCTTCCAGAGTCCTATGATTAAGGCTCAAGGGTTAAGATTGCTAGTGTGTGGTTACTAATGTAATAATGTCTCTCCAAAGCCAATGCTTGGTCCTCTTGCAGCAAAACACGGTGTTAGCATCAGGACAGCCAAAGCCTGTGGTGATGCATGGGCGGGTCCACAGACCTGTTGCCAGGGCAACAGTCACCATATTCCCAGAATCCATTGGGCTCACCTCCCACCTTTAACTGCGGCCACTACGTCAGAACCCCCCCCCCACACACACACACACACGGGGAACATTCCTCCATCTTGCTCTCTCTCTCCCTCTTCTCTTTCCCCGCTACTGCCCCCTCTCTCCCTCTCAATTAAACCTCTTACACGTGGAACTATTTGGGCCTAGTGTGTGGTATGTTCTGATGCTTGACCCACCGTTCTAACACATCAATGGGTAGAAGTGTCAGCCTAGGGGCTTCTCTTAGTGTTCTGCCTGAGTAGTTAGTCACACCCAGAGCTCTGCTCACCACATCACAGGGTTCGAGGGGAAGGAAGAGAGAAGGGGGCACAGGCAGGAGAACAGGTGCTCTCCTTCTCGTAGCTATCTAGATTTCACTGGCACCATTTCATCCCCATTGCCATATGAACACAAAGGATAATGTGTTCTGTCCTGTATGTGTACGTGCTAATAATAGGTATATGCTGGTGGTGGTGGTGGAAGAGTGTCTCTAAGGAAGATAATCAATGTTTAGCTCACAGTGAGTGGTGCTTAGCCACGTACTTAACAGCGAGCCTCCGACATCACTTCTGCCTCTTGCCTATCCAGGTCCCACTCCTTTAAAATCTCCCGCAGACCCCGAGGACCTCTGTCTCCTCCGGTCGCTGAGCCCTTCTCTGCGGAATCCTGTCTAATTGAATGTTAAGATCAAAGTTTAAGTTTATAAGAAAGAAAAACAAGTGCAGATAAATAGTTATTATCTGACATCCTTATGAAAATTCATGACCTGCCGCTTTATCAGGAGGCCTTAGAAGAATTCTAATTGTGAAGTATGCGGGGCTATTAAATAGCCGGTGTGCCTCCGTCTCTTGATAAGAAGTGAGTTAAATAATTGTCCTGTTTAACTTCTGCTTGTTAACCTATAAGGTCAACTAGTTTGAACATACGTTTAATGAAATCCTAGAGCCAGAATTTATGATATTGCCACTGAATGTTAAATTGGACAATTTACATAAGCAGAGCATTAACCTTCCGAGCACTGAATACCGTTTTAGCACTCAGCCGCTGGGGACAATAAGGGACATGTTCTATATATTTGTGATTAGCCTGCCTGGAAACTCTCAGGATGACCAATTGGCCTACCAAGTTTAGCAGTATAATTAAATGAATGGACTCAGCCTAAGTAAATTATCAGCGCTGTGTACAGTATATCATTACAGTCCGGAGGAGAAAAGATATGAATAATTTAATAATACATTACTAATTTATCAATGCTAAGTGTCTTCGAGGAGGCCCGTTGTAGTTCATTGTTTTAAATTTGATACTTGATTTACTGCGCACGTGATTAAAAAGGGACCGATTCCTTCTCTTGCCCCCAAAATACACCGAAGCCGTAGGCTTTGTCATTTTTGTTTTCCCAAGAGAAAGAAGCGGGTGTTTTCTACTTCGGTGACATTACAAAATGCCCACTACTGTGCACCGGTGGGAGGGTCACCTGGTAATCTGTCACCGTCAGATGTGTGGAGTCCCCACTGCCAGGCAGCCTTCGTGTGGGGAGGGCTCTGCCCCCTGAGTTCTTCAGGAGCCCCGCTGGCGACTCTGAGGCAATTATCATTATGGTTTGGAGGGGTCAAGCACCAGGAAGAGCAATTTACGGGGCACCTGGGAACGCTCTGCTGACAGGGACCATCGGTCCTCTCTGGGCTGCCTATCTCGGGAAACTCAGCTCTGCGAACTCAGCCTGTGAGGTCTGTGGTGCTCCAGTGCTTATGGGCGTATTTGGTGAAACAGGGTGTTGTTTTGAAGGCAGATGGGCTCTCCGGGCCTTGGATGTGTGGAGTAATCCAGAACAGATTGCACCCTGTCAGCTAGGCCAGGCTCTGCCTCTTAGCGCCTTTCTAAAGCTCCGGGACTATTTCGACTCTTCTCTTTCAGTTTCATTGTAATGCCTGTCTCCTTTTGATTTTAGCCTTTTCATGGCTACTTACCCTGAAAGCCCACTCACTTCCACTATGTCATGGTCTCTCTGTGTGTGTTCCGGATCCTGGCGCTCCCTGTCTCTGGCTAACCAGCTACTCCTGGGATCCACAACCGGAATGTGGTATCCAGTCCGCTGATGGCTGATGTGAACTAAGGTCCTCAGAAAAGCTTCCTTCCTTCTGCAAGAGGCAACATTCCCATTGCAAGGCTGATTGGCTGGTTCAGCTTCAGTGCTCATGGAGGGGCTAGACGCTGCAGACCGGGGGCCTAACTACAGTTTATCTTGGACTACCTTTATCTCCCTTAAGGAGTTATTTATTGCCTGCCTCCTTGTATGATACACATACGTTAAAATATCATAGTTAAAATATTATTTTGTGTGTTAAATTATTAATAATAGTCACCATCAACTACGAGAATTCTTTTCTTTTTTAAAAAAGATTTATTTATTTATTTATTTATTTAATGTATAGGAGTACACTGTAGCTGTATACAGATGGTTGTGGGCCTTCATGTGGTTGTTGGAAATTGAATTTAGGGCCTCTGCTCACTCTGGTCGCTCCGCTCCCTCCGGCTCAAAGATTTATTTATTATTATAAATAAGTACACTGTACTGTCTTCAGAGGCGCTAGAAGGTGTCAGATCTCATTACAGATGGTGGTGAGCCACCATGTGGTTGCTGGGATTTGAAGTCAGGACCTTTGGAAGAGCAGTCAGTGCTCTTACCCACTGAGCCATGTTGCCAGCCCTACAAACACTATTATATTTATCTATTTAGTTAACTGTTTGTTTGTTTCTTTCTTTTCTTTTCTTTTCTTTTTTTTCTTTTGGAGATACGATTTCTCTGTGTAGCCCTGGCTGTCCTGGAACTCACTCTGAAGACCAGGCTGGCCTCAAACTCAGAAATCCGCCTGTCTCTGCCTCCCAAGTGCTGGGATTAAAGGCGTGTGCCACCACCACCCAGCTTAAAATGAAATTCTAATGGTGTTAATTCCTAATTGTTTTCTTTCTCAGTCTCTAACTGTCTTGTTATTAATATCTCATTATGAAAGTATTTTAAATGAGCATTTGGCCTTTGATACTTTAAGATGTCTCCTCTCATTTTTAACATAGTTGGGGTAAAGTGAAGGAAACATAGGACTGAACTGTTTGTTTCCATGAGGCCCAGATTGAGTCAAAGGAGTTGGAATCCTTTGTCTGGAATTTCCCCCCAAGGACTAGTCTAATGAATTACTTTCTGGAATATTTGGTTTCTACTGGATTAGCCCAGGTCTCCTGAGGATCTTTGCCTCCAAATATTCCAACAGGTGACACTGATAGACAACCTAACACAGCATAAAGAACATTTGAATTTGGAGTTAGAATACTTGAGTATTTTGTACCTTGCATGGCCGATGATAAAGTTGCTGTTAAAATGCTGGGTCTGTTTAACCTCCAGAAACAATTGGAGTGATGGCCACACCTTTTGAATAACAGAACATGGGGGAGATGATCATGTCTGTTGTCATTTTTTAAAAGATTTATTTATATATTTTATGTGAGTACATTGTCACTGTCTTCAGACACACCAGAAGAGGACATCTGATCCTATTACAGATGATTGTGAGCATCTATGTGGTTGCTGGGAATTGAACTCAGTACCTCTGTCCAGTCAGTGCTCTTAACCACTGAGCCATCTCTCCAGCCCTATTGTCATTTTTTAAAAACTGTATCAAATACTTTTTGTGATCATGAACAAATACCTAACAAAAAGGAAATGATTGTTTATCTTGGCTCAGGGTTTCGGACAGGTCCATCACAGACAGTGGAGTGTCTCAGTTCTCTTCATAACAAACAAGAAGGAGAGATGGAGACCAGAATCAACAAAGGATAATCCATCCCCAAGGACTGCCCATAGTGACCTACTTCCTCCATTTTGGTTCCAGGTATTGAGCACCTAGAATTACCCATCCCCCAAACAGTACTGTCATCTGGGGACTGAGGGACTCAGGGTTAGGGTTAATGTTGGTATCAGGACCTCTGAAACCCGTGACATCACACAAGCGGGACCCACAGACCTATTGCCAAGGCAACAGCCACCATATTCCCAGAATCCACTTGGCTCACCTCCCACTTTTACCTGATTACGTCATCATCCATATATAAAGAAAGGCCCCCCTGATCTCTCTCCCTCCCTTCTGTTTCTGCCGCCATCTTGCCCCTCTCCCAATAAACCTTACGTGGAACTGTTTGGCCTGGTGTTGTCCTTCTGAAGCTGTGTGACAGTCAAGATCATAACAGTTAGGGTTAGGGACCACGTATTCACATAATACAAGGGCCTAGTCTTCAAATATAAGCCTATGGGTGGCATGGCACATTTAGGCTATAATAATCAATACCACCAGAAGGGCTTCAGCTCCAATTGTCAAGTCTCTGTTTCTCATTCAATCTTCTCCCCCTTCCCTCTCCCCCTCCTCACCTACTTCTCCGTAGCTCCAGCAAGTCACACAGAGGCAACAAGCTTGGCACAGAACTGCAGTCAGAGCAGAGTGAGAAAAAGCAGCAGGTCATGGTGGCACCACACATTGCCATCCTAGCATTTGGGAGACAGAGGCAGGAGGATAAAGAGCCACAGACCAGCCTGACTACATGAGACCTTGTCTCAAACAAACAAAGCAACAATAAAAGAAGTAGATGGCTTGAGTCAGCATCCTTGTGAGCCCCGTGCTTCTGGAGCCCAGTAGAGTTGGCTTAGGGATTAACTGGTACTTTGGGTTGGCCAAACCTACAATCCTCTGCAGCTAATTTGTAGCTGAATATAGGGGTGCACATCTATCAGCCCAGCTCCTGGGAAGCTGACACAGGAGAATCTTGGGTCTAAAGCCATTCCTACCTATGGTGTTAGAAAAAAAAAAAATTAAGTGCCTAGCAATTTAGATAAGGTACTATTTATCTCTTTCCTCCTATCTATTTTTTTTACTAGCATTCATTAATTGTACAAAATCCAGAAGGTCCCATTCTGGCCTTCTGATACACGTATATAATGTACTTTGCTTACATCTACCCACCGTCATATCACCCTCAGTCACCCTCCCGCCCTAGCCAGCTGCTCCATCCCATTTTTCTTTCGTTTTCACATATAATTTTTTTTTAAAGATTTATTATTTATTTATTACAAGTACACTGCAGCTGTCTTCAGATGCACCAGAAGAGGGCCTCAGATCTCATTACAAGTGGTTGTGAGCCACCATGTGGTTGCTGGGATATGAACTCATGACCTTTGGGAGAGCAATTGGTGCTCTTACCTGCTGAGCCATCTCACCAGCCCCATATATAATTTTAAATTCTTCATTTTCATTATTCTTCCCATTTTTCTTTTATTTTCATATATAATTTTAAATTAGGTCAAAGCATCTTATTTAGTTTCAGTTTATGTGTGCAAGTGTTTTGCTTGGAAATATATTATTTCACTAGATGCATGCAGTGCCCACAGAGGTCAGAAGGGGGTGCTTGATCTCCTGGAACTAGAGTTGGTTGGGAGCTGCCATGTGGATGTTGGAAACTGAACCCTGATCCT
Organism: Mastomys coucha; assembly: GCF_008632895.1. Taxonomy (NCBI): domain Eukaryota; kingdom Metazoa; phylum Chordata; class Mammalia; order Rodentia; family Muridae; genus Mastomys; species Mastomys coucha. Next base: position 83,796,861 of record NW_022196891.1, read on the forward strand.
CTGTAAGAGCAACAAGTGCTCCTAACCACCTCATTCTTTTAAAAATCACCACTTTTTAAAAAATATGTATTTATTTATTATATGTAAGTACACTGTTGCTGTCTTCAGACACACCAGAAGAGGGTGTCAGATCTCATTACAGATGGTTGTGAGCCACCATGTGGTTGCTAGGATTTGAACTCATGACCTTTGGAAGAGCAGTCAGTGCTCTTACCCGCTGAGCCATCTCACCAGCTCCTAATAACACCATTTTTTTTTGTTTTGTTTTGGATTTTTTGTTTTTTTTTTTGTTTTTTCGAGACAGGGTTTCTCTGTGTAGCCCTGGCTGTCCTGGAACTCACTCTGTAGACCAGGCTGGCCTTGAACTCAGAAATCCACCTGCCTCTGCCTCCCAAGTGCTGGGATTAAAGGCGTATGCTACCTCGCCCAGCATAAAAATCACCACTTAACATAAGAGGAAAAGCATGCCTTTGTCTGTCTGAGACCATCTTAGATTTCACTTAAGACTCTGATCTTTTTGTTTTGATGAAGTAATGTTATTCTTCTTTGTGTCTAAGCTAAACCCCACTGTACACAATATTCCGGTTTCCTATATCTACTCATCTGAATTTGGTCGTTGTAATAGCGCTAAAATAATCTTGAGTGTGCAGATGACATATACAATATCTGTCCCTTTGCTTCACAGAACACATTGCTTTTCTTTGTGTGTGTGTGTGTGTGTGTGTGAGGGGGTGGTCCTGGGGATACGCCTGGGGAGGTTCACACGCTAAGGCACTGAATCTCTGAGTTGCACCTCTAGTCTTTGTATTCTTGAGACAGAGTCAGCTGTGTTGTCTAAGCTGGCCACAGACTCTTGACCCTACTGTCTCTGAGTCCTGAGTGCTGAGACTACAGATGTGCGCCGCCACATCTGGCTATAACAGAACACATCTCCAAGTTAACATTTAGTGACTGACTGATAAATTGATTGATTCTTTATAAAGCCTAACAATGGGCTGGAGAGATGGCTCAGCGGTTAAGAGCACTGACTGCCCTTCCAAAGGTCCTGAGTTCAAATGCCAGCAACCACATGGTGACTCACAACCATCTGTAATGGGGTCTAATGCCCTCTTCTGGTGTGTCTGAAAACAACTACAGTGTACTCATATACATAAAATAAATCTTTTTTAAAAAAAAAAAGAATGGTTAAAACAGATCTCGCTGCCCGGAAACTGCCTGGGAGCCACAGTCCTCCTCCCTACGTCACTAGTTTGGACTTCCCCTAGTTTCCCCCAAGTAACCTGATTACTTCCCAGAAACTGTAGGAACATTACTTTTTTGAAAAAAAGATTTATTTATTATATGTAAGTACACTGTAGCTGTCCTCAGACACTCCAGAAGAAAGCATCAGATCTCATTATGGATGGTCGTGAGCCATTTGAACTCGCGACCTTCGAAAGAGCAGTCTGTGCTCTTAACCGCTGAACCATCTTACCAGGCCAGGAACATGACCTTGAAAACATTCTCTTTTGAAAGGAATGCCAGC